>NC_044251.1:17435877-17485877 GCF_003957555.1 Calypte anna
CTCACTCGTAGTTCTACCAGTCCAACTGAAGGGTTGCATATGAAAGCACAAGATCAGGAAAAAGCAGCTCAGAGATTGGTAAGCATATTCCAATGGTAAGGTGGTAAGAGTAATCCATATTCTTTGGAGTACATCTTCACTGCAAAGTCAGAGTGGGATCTGACTTTGTCCAAGTGAAAGGCCTTGGGGCTTAAGCCCCAAGGTTTGTAGTGCAAATTCAAGACAGTCATCTCCATGTGTTATTGCTCTTCCTGTGCTGATATGTATTCTTTTCTTGCACCCCATTCATCTTCAGCATTAAAATATGCTACTCCCTGTATTTCTCTCTGCAGTTCAAACTAGGATGCCATCCAACAAATCCTCTGCCCACATTTCCAGTTGCAGAGGATAACACTAGCTTCCTGGTAAAGTCACATTGTGAGAAGGAATGTACCCAGCTTGGTTCTGCACTTAGTGGACAGGGGAAAAGAGCATCGTCAAACTTGGCAGGCTTACTGTTAGCCCATAGTTTATCTTAGTTGCTCATCTGAGTTCCACAACAGCAATGACATTTTCTTTTTGCTGTTTGCTCATTCCTTCAGAACCACCTGCATTAACATTGAGCAATTCAACTCCCCTTTTGAAGATACTTACGTAACTGCTCTCATCACACTGTCCCAGAAGGACTCTCAGCAGATGAATCTATAGAAGAGTGAGTTTAATGCCCTGTTACCAGCTATAGCAACAGGATCTGCCATCAGGGGACACACCAGCACACAGGCTGCTGCCGTTCCATTGAGGATGTAGTTAAATGGCTTGGGAACAGGTGGGGCATGCTCTAGCAGCGTTGACATAGCCGAAGCTAGATATGCAGCAGAGACTTACATCTACTGACCACCAGATGAGGCAGAGGAAAACTAGGGCTACATTTTCCCTTTCAAAAACAGGAGCTCAGATGTCAGAAAGAATGGAGTGATAAACTTCCTTTGCCCAGATTTAAACATTTAAGGCAGAAAGAATATCTTCCTTCAGCAGTAAGGGGATATATCTGAGAGAATGCAATTATCTTCTCCTCTAGAGAGAGGAAACATACATATATTGGAGGGAGGAGGAGTTAAAATAGTGTGAGCAAGACAGACAAAAGAAATGCCTCTCCTCTCTGTAAGCAGGCAGGAAGGGGAAAGCAGGGAAGAGATACAATGCTCTGCCCCTACTCAGCAACTGAGAGTCTGAGCTGTGAGAAGACATATTACTTCTTACTCACCTATCAAAAACAGTTTTTCCCAACCCCTGATATTCCTACCTCATGACCTAGCATCAACTCAAGTAGTAAGACTGGTTTCAAGTTATTAGGTGTATGAATACAATACTTTAAAGGGCTTATTAACATTCTGATTTTTTTTTCACCCTTTATTGCTTCACATTTTCAACTCTTCCATGGCCTGCCATGATATTCCTAGGAATATCATGATTCTGGAGCAAAGCTTCGAAGCTACAATCAAACAACACATGATGGGCAATAAAGTCATGAGATTTGGCAACAGTAAGATAGACAAGGGAAATACTGGCATATTTCTCTAGCTGAATGGGATCACGTGGATCTATAAACTAATATAGTATATCATGGTTAGACTGGATTATTCCAGATAACTTTTAAAACCTTTGCATTAATAAATCTGGCCTTGTGCTAATAAAATGTATGTCTGGGTGTCTGGGTCTTTTGGGTAACGAGTAATTTCTAGGCTGAGTACTGCTGAATTAGGATGCATCCACTGTAGTGAGGTGTTAGTCTATAGTTTTTCATAATGCATTTCAGAAAGATGCCTCTCTTGGGACAACATTTATTCATGTGTAGGTAGTAAATACAAAGCCACATACATTTCTGACATTCCCTGTATGACAGTGGAGATATCCATGTTTTCTTGTTGAACTTCTCTAATGGAAGAAAAATATGATGAATATTGTAAACTTATCTCTTCCACATGTTGGGAAGTGTATATGAGCTATGACTGAAAGTTAGTATGAAAAGATACATCCTATTTCAAAACCCATTGATGTAGTTGGAGAAACAGTAACTTTCCCTCCTGTATTTGTTTCTTGTGACCTGCCATGAGCCTGATCCACATTGTGTAAGTAAATTAAAAACTTCCACAGGTCTTTGAAAGGTTGTCCTTTTATTCTATATAGTCAACATTGTCACCATAGTGCTTATATTACACTTGTATTAAAGAGATTTTCTGGAAGTTATTGAGCAATCCCTTCGTACTAGGGTGTAAGTGTAGTGAAACGAGGCAATGAGGCATCCAGGTGCCACTAATTGCCAGGTAGTGAGCTTGTGTTAATTGCCAGGGCATGAGCTTGTGTTAAGCCCACCTGTGCCTGATTAGGGCGGACCCCAACCGCGCATGAGCAGGATTGGGGGCCAATAAAAGGTGAGGCCTGAGACACAAGCTCAGCTCAGTCCTGAGCAAGCCAGCAGAGGGGTCAGTTGAATCTGGAGCAGTGGCACTGAGCCAGGCTGAGCAATCCTGAGGGCAACAGACTCAGGGCGCTGTTTGTGCGCTTCTGCTGGAACACCTGTTGGACCTCAGAGTGCCATGTCCTAAGAGAGGTTCGTCTTGCAACATGTAAGCACCCTGGTACTTTGAATAAGAGTGAGAGTTGGATTACTCCTTTTTTTTTTGTTTCCTAAATTTGTTATAAATTGATTGCATATTTTTAATTAGTTTGGTCAAATAATAGCTTGATTTCTTTGTTCTGTCTCCTAATATATATGCTGAAATCAAGTTAACCTGAATCATTTTGTTAATGCATTTTAAAGGATTCCTACATTAATTGCAAATGCTGTATTCTTTATTTAAGGTGACTTAATTTGTTGTATGGATGTAGTGTCCAACCACTGAGAAAGATGTGTTCCAAAGACCTGACAATCTTCAGAGTCAGAGTATCGGTCTAAAACAATGCAGTGGAAAGCTTCTGTTTTGCTAGGTATACATCTGGTTAGTTGCATGTTTGCTAGGGGTGAACAATCATGATATTTTTATTTCAAAACCATATGTTTCCCATCATCTTCTGATTTGGTCTTGTCTTCCTTGATAGCTCCCAAATTCAATTATGGTATATCTTTTATTAAACCTAAAGTGCCTTCCCGTCAGAATGCAATTCAAGAGCTGAAAATAGAAATTCAGTTCCTGAAATGCACATAAGAAAATTCCAGTTTCTGTGATTACTCCACTGTGATGGGCCTCTCTTCCATGGTCATTGCAAGTTTAAGGATTTATCTTTCCTGCATTTTGGCAAAAATGGGACCACAGAAAGAATTTTGTCCACTTCAGACTGGACAAGCTGATGAAGGCTATTCCAGATCAATATTTAATACCTCTTTTCTCCTCTTCTTTTTTGGTATCATTACACTCTTCTCAGTTTATCTACACTGGTGACTGGCAAGAAAGATCTCATGCATTTGACACAAGGCCACCAAGATACAAAGACGTAAAACAAATTAGGTTTATTCAGGCCTAAGTGGTTAGGAGCTATTTAACTAGTTAAAGCACGTTAGTGCTGTACCTAATTTGGACAGTGATGTTGCTAGTTCTGACACAGTTCAGTCTGCATTCTCATGATGTTCTTGTGATAAATCCCTGCCTATTAGTGAAGCCTGCAGCCTCCCTAGTGAGAGTGAAAATTCATGTGAAATAGTAAGTGAAATTGGAAAAAAAATTCCAGGTATAAAAATGTAACTTTTACAGTTCATTAATTAAAATTGACATTGTAGAGTTTCAAGAGACTAGGAAAGGACACTGCCATTTTAATGTCTTGAAACCTTTTCAATTGAACAGACAAGAAAATAATGTAATTACTGAAACTCATTCAGCTCTTTAGTAAAAACACAAGCCTTCAGTCTTAAATAGTATTTGAAGAAATTAAAGAAGCTAAACTGAAGATATTTCTAAAATGTCACAATTGCTTTGTGATACTAAATGATATGGACTATCCCTTCATTATCATCTAGAACACCTGGGAAGCTGCTGTGAAAATAGCAGTGTCTTTTAAAATAACTGTAAAAAAACAAAGATTTTAAAGGAGATTATACATGCATACTTATATTTGCTATTTTGAATCAAGTTGTTGATATGTGATACCCTTTATTATGGCATTAGAACCCATGTCACAGCAGTATCAGAATTTGCATATAAACTATCAACATAATGGAATGGAAGTATAGCATTCAGGGATTATTATTATTTTGAATAAAAAGCTTACCAATCCTGAAATGCAAATATTTATTCCAGGTATGTATAATTGCAATATTCTGATGATAGCTGATAAATTTCTGACTCTCTTTCATTGTCTCATTTAACTAATTTATTTTTTTGCATCTGTGGTCTTCATTCAACACTGGACATCTCAGTGAGCTGTAATACGGGTGTTTTTTGGTTTTAACCTTCAAAGGAATTTAGTTGAGCAGATGCTACATTGAACTAGTCAGAGTATAAAGGAAATGATACGGCTTTTAAAGGGCACATCTAGCATATCTACTGGGCTAAAGTAATTCTGGCAGTGCTTCAAAGGATATAACTTTTGATGGTAAAGTGGGTAGGCTACAGAATGAAATCACATATGGCAAGCTGTCAAAGTCTTCCTACACATTCAGTACATTTATATAAGTGCAAATGGATGCTGCTTAGATGGAGTCCCTAGCAATTTCCTGTTAAATCTGCTCTAAGACTATCTGATATTATTTGACTAAATTATCTGTATAAAAGCTGAGGACAACTTTTATGATCAAATATTTAGAAATTAGTTTTTTCTTTTAGGCAGATAATCTGAAATATGAACTGCAATTGTATTAACACATGGAAGTGAAGGGCTTTCAGTTATAGCAATTATATCAAAACAGAGATAATGAATTGCTGTATATCAACTTGAAGAGGACATATTTATAGGTCAATGATATCAATAGCTATAGTTCTCATAGACACCTCATTCTTACCCTTTTATTCCTTGCTAATACTGAGCAGACACAATTTTAACTTTTAATGAGATTGGTGACTATGAGAAACTCATCTTGCAAAGGAAGGGAATACATGGATGTATATGTTTCACAGTTCAAAATTTAACAAGAAAAACTGCTGGCCTTTTACAAATGCTACCAGTCAATGGTAGCTCATCCCCAGTTGTAAAAACAAATCTGAATTTGTTTTTTTACAATGACAGGCTTTTATACTTAAAAAAAAATAAATCTTAGTTGTTATGCTCTAGTATAATGAAAAAATGCAGGATGTATTACAGTTAGCCCTATAGCTAGACTATGCATGCATATATATATTTTTATATAATACATCCGTGTGTGTATAATCCATCCATACATGCATCTGTATGATTAAAAGGGGGGTCTTGAAGTTGTGCTGACAAGTTCTTTATCTCTGTCCTATGCTGTACCCCAATATTAGGAAGTAAGGAATGTCCAGCTGCAGCAGTACAACCCTGAGCACATACATTTGTTGTATGATTTTGGGCCACTGGCATCTTGCAGAATTATGGTAGGCTGAAGTATGTTTGGTTTTACTGCAGGACAGTGCAGTGCGTTTGATGCTGTTGGCTGCTAAAGATTGGAGTCTGTCAAGGATGGCATCTAATGAGATGTGGCCATTGAAACTGAAATCCCTCTAGACAGACCTTTATTTGGCCTCTCTCTCAGGTTCCTGTGTGGCAGCATCACATCTGTGTGTTCCCATCACAGCCCTGCTGCTTCTTCCCCACTCTGAAACTTAGCATGCCAGACATAGACGATCAGCCCAAGTTTTCCACATCTTACAGAATTTAAGAGCAGAAACAGAGTGTGGGAAATGCACAAGTTTGGAGAGGTGTCTGTCCCTTATTTGGTCCCCAAATCTTCAGCTTCAGTATCACATGAATACCTTACTTATGTTGGTCACTGTACAGATCAAACCCCTGATCATAAGCACAGGGCATTGCAGATTGTAGACATATGCAGAGAGGGGGTTTGCATTGATCTGTTTAACAGTGGTCATTGCCCAGTGGCATGATGTAGAAAAATTTTAGTGCACTTTTCTTAGGATAGTAAGTAGTCTCTTGCTGGTATAAAGGCGACTCCATCAAATCCATATTCTGATAAAAATGGAAGTGTGGTGACTGCTCAGAGGAAGTATTACATGAGTGGAAAAAATGCTGTTGAGTCTACACTGAGCTTTTGCTGGAATTTTCTAAGTTATTTATCCTGAAAGAGATGTGTGTCCTGTAAAAAATTATTCTAAATAGTGATACATTTGACAGTGTGGCAAGTTTTCTGAATCACAAGTGTTAAACAATGATACTAGAAGGTAATTCTAAAAGTTGTAATACAATATGAGTAGAAGAAAGGATGTATATGTCATAACAAAGGCTTGTATCCTGCAAACATGAACACAGGAATTCTCATTGAATGCTGTGAAACTAATGATGTGTATAAAGCTATTCAATTAAATCTTTGAGGGATTGGAGCTTGGACTTTTGAACTGTGTGAACTCATTAAAATCAGTGGCAGTCTCACCAAAAGCAAAAGTTCTAGTGAGAACTTGTGCGTTAGCATTTTGTTTCTTTACACCCTGTTTACCTCTATAAACACCCAAAGTCAATGCATAGGTCATCTGTGTTTGCTTGACTATTTTACCAGTCAGAAATGTGAACCATGTGTGCTTGCAGAAGTAGGAAACGGGGCTCACTGTTTAATAATTTGTTATACTGAATGGAATTACTTAAGTTTATAAGTGCCTCTTAATGCATTTTAATATATATATGAAACATCTGAATTTAGAAACCTTAACTAGACATATAAAATAACACTTGGCATTGAACAATAGCCCCTGCTCAGGAAACAAACAAATCAGAGAAGAATGTGTCAAAACCTGTCAGTCTCTTTTTGGCCCCATGCCAAGAGAACAAGCAGATTTAATATTGAATTGGGAGCTAAGCATGTTTGAACATTGTGGTTTCAGGTGTGTTAGGGTATTATATTCTGAAACTGGGATCTTCATTTAAAACAAGTAAGATTTTGGTGTTTCTGCAGATTACAGTAGTGTGTTAGGGGAGACAAATGAGCAATAGACGTGTCACAATGCAAATGTGATTATACAGACCAGCTCATTACCAGAACAGAAAGCTGATGATCAGTGTAGTATATATACAACTTAGAAAGGATCAACTTTAACACCTCTTCTTCCAGGAGACTGAGATTTATACTACACAGATGCACAACTATAAAAAGCCAAAGTAACACAAAACTAATTGCTATGTAAGCACAGCTGAATGGAAATAGACAAAAAAATACATTTTCGTTCACATTCTGTAGAGAAGGTTTCCCCTCTCTCACAGATGCAAGGTTTTGGAAGCCATGCTGCAGGTAGTTTCTCATTTTTCGCTGAATCATTTCCTAGGTTGTTTGTAACTCGTTTCAAGATTTTATTAAATAGTCATATGGCATGATACCTGGCTTCCAGCATATCACACACCACTCTTCTTGATGTACCTCAATTGGAGTTAAAGGGTCTACCTCATGACTGGATTTCATCTGCTCTATTAATTTTCTGAGAGGTTATTACAATCGTCTGATATCTTTCAGCTCCTGTGGAACATTAGTGCTGTTTTCTCTTTTTAAATGAGAATAGATTCACATAATACAGAAGAAAGACATCTATTGCAAATATCAAAGTTTTACAGTAGAGGTAAATATAAAAGGATTTTAGTTTGAGGGTACAAAAAGGAAATTAATGCACAATGATAGGTTTTAGAAAAGAGTTTAAATATTTTAATATATACTAAAAATTGTAGTTATTGAAGTTCACTTTGAATGTTGCCTGTGTTCTCGGAGGAATCATTTGAGTTTTTGTCATTTGAGACTTTATTACATCTCTGGATGCATTTGTTTTACCTGTATAAAGTAGATTTTCAGAACTTTTCCACAATATGATTTTTGGTATGCTATGTTTTGCACATATTTAAGAGTGTTAAATAAGCTCTGATGGGAAAAGTTCTTCATTGGAGAAAAAAATGCTTCTTTTAAGTTACCAAGCAATGTCTGTTGTAGATAGAAAGTGTGATTGTAGCAGGCACTCTTTGTGAGAATCAGATTTTGCATTATGTGTCATAACCTGCACAATTCATAGTTCTGTAGGAAATCATGTAGTTGATTGTTTTATTCTATTTCAGTGCAAATTTTTCACCCATTCAGTTCAAGTAACAAAATACTGGTTTTGTACTGATATGATGTTTCCTAGCTGTAGGCATGGCCTGTCCCTACTACTGGCTGTAATTTACTTTTTGGTCTCTGTCGCCTTGAGCTTGCCTTCTGACTACTTTGCTGAATGATGTGCTAATCCATTATATTTTTCAGACAAGTGTATCGACCACTATAAACAGACTGGAGGGCACAAACCTAAATGAAAGCTATACTTCCTTGAATCATTTAAAAAGCTCCTGCAGTGGTGGCAGTGCAAAATAACTTTACTCTGTGCATTAAATATAAGGGGGAAATTTCAATAAATAAAAATGAAGATTGTGGGGAGGGGAGTGGAAATGGAAGCTTTGTGGGCATGTTATGCTGCTTTTCACATGGATGTATTTAGTTATAGGAAGAAGAGACAGCTAATGTTAGTCAGCCCCTTGAGGATGTGCTTCTAGATGATAAATTTGAGACTGAGCCCCAAGCCCTGCATTACTTGCCATTTTCCATTGTCCAGACACTCTCACAACACATGATACGTGCTTGAAGTCATGTCCTACATTGAAACATTTTTATACAAATAAAGAATGGACAATAACCTCACTACGGAACTGGCAAAACTGAGAGCAAAAGATGCAACTTTCTGATTTTTTTTCTCTATAGGAGACAGGTAGAATCTAATACCTGATTATGAAAAATATCCTCAGGTAATTTATCTTAAAGGGAATCATCAGGAGAGTGGGTGGCTTCTCAGTTTGTACAGTGAGTACCAGATACTCAGGTTCCTACCTGTCAAAAAGTGAATTAAAATTACAATAGCAATGGGAACTTTTGGCTAGTAATTCAAATCTAATCTGTGCACAGAAGTGATAGGGAAAATTATGTTTTTCAATTAAAATTACAACTCTGCAAAATTGAACTAATCCCATGAAAACAAGAAAGGCATCAGTTTTTCTTCAGGGCACATTGAATTCATGCTGCATTTAGAAATGGTTAAACTATGAATTATAAGGATACCCACAACCTTAAGTGTGACAATCTTTAAAAAATCATTCCCTGTATCTCTCCTGAAATGGTAAATTTTAAGCAAAAAAATTATGTTTCCTTCCTAAAGGAAATATTTTAAAATATTTTTTTCTTTTGGTTTCTGGTTTGGTTCCAGCAAATTGACAGCAAAAGTGACTGATTTCTATTTAATAATTCATTGATGAAGTCTTCATGCTTTTTTTATATCAGTTTTTAATTCAACTTAGATGGCAACTATTATCTGCTAGCTACTAAGAGAACTGTGATGCTTAACAGGCATTCAGGAATCCTCTAGGCTTAAGAGGGTTGCAAAGATCTGTTGTGCTGCTTTTTCCAGTGAATTAAAATCCCCAAATTCCCTCCCCTCCAAGTCACAAATGCACAGATGACAGTAAGCATTTTTACCTCTTCTGAATCTGGTTTTGGGTTGCAGCTATTTGCTGCCCTCTTCTTTGACAAAGATTATGCAGTGAAATCCTGATATAAATGCTTGGCCATTGATCTTAGGGAGACCCACATTTTCCTATCTCTACTTTTTACTGTTCCTGCCCTTCTGAGGAGCCAGATCACTAAAGCTGTTACTGTAATGATCAACAGTCAAACCAATGGTGATGGTTACTTCTAAGATGATTGTCTTAGGTTTTTTGAATAGCTAGGAAGTATTTTTTATGGACTTTTGATGCATCTATACTTTTTCAGTTCAGTTTCCCTTTCAGTTACAAGAATTGTGAGACTTTAAGGGATTTCTGGCTTGATTTTTGTAGTTTTTTTTACTCTTGTAGATCTGTCTCCACAGGTTATTGGCATAAACAAGGTACTGGCAGGTGGAGTCTTTCCAACTGGCTACTATTGTTTTAATTAGTTGCTTGTATTTTTAAAATTTAATTTGAAACTAGCCTTACCTTTCCAACCATTTATTCCTAGCCCTTGAGCACTTGGATCCATGTGTTCTTTCAAGGTAGCCACCCTTCACATCAAATATCTGCACCTTATCAAGATCAAAGCTGTCCAAACTTGACTTTGCATCCACACAGATGGCTGTAAACATGATACCACAATATTACGTTGGCTTCACTTGACAGAACTGAAAAATGTCCATGCAGAAGTATACAGAAATTGTAGAAAATGTTATTCTTATGTTTATTGTTTATGAATGTAGCAAAGAGCTTAGAATTAATAGCCATCTATGCCAGAAAAATGTGTTATTTGCTTCATTTCAGTGTCTCACAGAGAAATTGCTGAGCAGGAGCTGATCACTATACAGGAGAAGGAAGGGAATGCTTGTAGATTTTCCAGCCAATTTTAAGCACTTTTGTAATAATGTATTCATAGCTAGTACATGCAATAAATAATATGCTCCATCATTAAAACAGGAGTTTTCTGAGTAGAGGCTTGGCCTTGTAAATTACAGCTTTCCAAATAAAATGAAAATTCAGAAAGGCCAGTATACTCTTGAAATCTTTGTTTCAGAGCATATGACTTGAAGCATGATGTGCAGAAAACAATGTTTCCTTTATGTAGATCAAACATTTGCATAGGATGATGCAAATGCTGGTTTGTAAATGTGACACTTATATACCATGCTTAGCTTCCCACATACCTTCAGTTTAGTTTTGTCTAAATTATGGAAAGGAAGGTAAAACTGTGTGCACTATTTAAAGGCATGTTTCTTTCTAACCTCTGCTTTCAGAAGTTGTTGTTATTCAGATGCTTCCTTTCCATCCCTCCTCCCATTTCCATGCAAGCAAGCACACATGAACACTCCAGTCTATCTATGGAGCAGTTTCTAAACATTCAGCATCCTGTTTTGTAACCGTGGAAGATGTACTGTAAAGATTGACTATAGGAAAAATGTTGGGAGATTTTGTAGGGCAAGTACTTGGGTTTTTTTGGTATTTTACATAGTAGTGAAACCTATTACATGAGCTTAATACAAAGACAACCCCTAAATAAAGCACTTGAGCCTGATGGAAGGAAAAAGCCATCCTAAATCAGAACTACCTAGAACAGTCTGTAAAAGAGAGAACATAAAGTATTTCAAATGTTGATGCAGTTATATCAACTGGTTAATCATAGTTGAGAAGTTAAGTACATTCCAAATGCTGGCATATCTCCTTGGTGCTGTATGTTCAGGGAAGAAATACTACTTTTATTGCACTGCTTCTAATGAAAGGACTTTATCTACATAATTTTTTCCTCAGTACTGGCAAAAGACATTTCAAGATGAAGTGTCAAGTTACTTTCTTCTCCTCATAACACTGCATACCCATGAGAAGAGATGGTGTTGTTTTAGGGTAAATAGAATGAATTGCATCAGAGCTGCACTTTGTGGCAGATGGGTAATAAAGTCTTCAGCAGAACAAACCTGCCCTGTTCAGTGTGCTGAGTGCTCCTAAACAAATAATCACTCAGATGCAGGAATTGGGAATTACAGTTAGCAACACAAAACACCTTCTTTGAATCAAGAGAGAGGGCAACTGTAGAGGCTTGGTTTTTTTTTGAAACATACAGGTAACTTTTTTGGCTGTCTTCCTACTTAAATGCAAAACCACCTTATCTTTAAACAATTTTGTTGTCTGTACTACCAAGGGAATCAGTATGTACCAAAACAACAAGAAAAAATTCTACCTTGCAATTAAAAAGTAAACAACTAAATATTTATAGGACCAGTTTAATGAAAAAGTCATCTGTATGTTGCAATTCAGTATCTACTGCTTAAGCTTCTGGTTCTTTTAAACATATTTTTAAAAATAGATAAAATATATTTGTTTACCCTCACAAGGATCCTTTTGATTGTGAAAAAACAAAAGAAAAAACCAAAACCCGACAACATTTTGTTCTGTGCTTATAAAATCTTTATTTCCTTTCTTATCAAATAAGTAACCATAGTCTGCTCAGGCTGGCTTCTGTGTTGATAGGAAGCAGTCCTAAAAAAAAAAAATTGCTTCCATTAAAGCTCCACTCTGAACATTGTGAAAACAATGTCATTACTCAGTGTGTGAGATCAAAAGCAGATGATCAATACCGAAAGGATGAAGTGAGAAGAAAATAGTGACAAGCACTAATGTAAAATTTTACTAATGTAAAACAAACATCTGAGGTAACGGAGAACTTTCTTCTTTCCCCATTTAATTTATATAAAAGGTCTTTAGATTGTTGCCTGTATTAGTGGAAGCTACAAAACATGGATAAGCGTATGACTGCCAAACTGATGATTTTCAGAAACTTCTGGCTTTAAAATATGAACATTACTAAACCACAGATGTTTTTCTTTGTTCTTCCTAGCAACTATTTTAAGATACATTGGGAAGAGCAGCGTTTGGGAGGCAAATAACTAGTTAGCCACAAGTGGTAATATTCTTTAAAACAACGACATATAAAGTAATATCAAATGGAATACAACCAAATGGAATACAACCAACTTGTGCAAATTGAGCGGAATCTCTGTAAGGATATGTAGCCAAAAATTAAGAATATCTAACAAAATATAAGTTGTCATACAAATAATTTTCCCTAAAGAGATAGCTGCATACTGGGTACAGAAATCTGATTATAAAGGTGCAGTCATTCACTGTGATTGGGAATTCAAGCAATAAACACCTTATAATAAAGTTTTTTTAACTATTTGAATTGCAAAGAAGTTCAGTCTTCCCATGACATTTTTCTATAGTGGTTAAACCGTATATTCTCACAACTGTGTGTTTTGTAGAGCAGCATTTTTCCTAAGTTGATGGGAGAACCGAAATTAAATTGCTGCTTAGAATAAATTGCTGCTTGAGGTATACATAGGTCGTGTTAAAATAACTTTGCAACTAAGAACAAAAGATTTCTGAGATACCATTATCAGATCTAAATAAAAAGATATTTTTTTATATATTCCCATCATGTTATATTTTCCTCTTAGCCTGGCACAAAAATCCAAATTGTGACTTGCCTAGCTAATCATTCTGTGTAATGGTCAGAGGGATCTGTTTGAGTTTGCTAAGAATTTCATTCTAGGACAAGGAAAATGACATTGTTGTTCAGCCTAAAGAAGAGGTGGCTCAGGGGAGACCTCATCGCTCTCTACAACTACCTGAAAGGAGGGTGCAGCCAGGTGGGGGTTGGGCTCTTTTGCCAAATGACTTTCAACAAGACAAGAGGGCATGGTCTTAAGTTGTGCCAGGGGAAGTTTAGGTTAGTTATTAGAAAGAATTTCTTTACGGAGAGAGTGATCAAGCATTGGAATGGGCTGCCCACTGAAGTGGTGGATTCTCCGTCCCTGGAGATATTTAAAAAGAGACTGGATGTGGCACTCAGTGCCATGGTCTAGCAACCGCAACGGTGGTTCAAGGGTTCGACTCGATGATCTCTGAGGTCCCTTCCAACCCAGCCAATTCTATGATTCTATGACATTTTTGTGATTGTTACTAATTTTAGATTAAAAGTTCTGGCAATGGGACCATGTTCTTCATGGTATGTTATTACAGTGCTTTGGTTTTGCACATAGTCATATCTAGAAAATATGTTTAACAAAGGACAAAACAATAGAAAATAAAATTATCAGGTTGGGAATGTAACTGTTTCTTTGCATCTGCTCTTCTTTTGACAAACTACTAGTAGAGGAGGGCTGCCTGGCTCAAGACTTGGCATTCCAGCTCTCAAGCTAAACAACCTCTAATAGCTCTGCCTCTCAAAGTCAAAATATTGATTGGGGAAACTCTGAGTAGAGCACTTCAGAATAGGACTGAACAGAGAGCATCTATGATTGAAAACAAGTGCCCTTATTAGTTCTTTCATGGGAACTAACCTACAGGAGATTTCATTGCTCAGCTATCAAATCAGCATTACTATCCACATTCCACCCTCCCAACCACCCTGCCAGTTTGGATTACATCCTGCAGTCTAGCCATCAAAAGAAAAATTATGCCGTTTTAGCATTAGATGAGCACCTTACTTCCCTGTAGGAAATGGTCTGCCACATCTTAAGATAGTCTGCACTTTCTGTTATATACAGGGAACACAAAGAGTATGCCATTTGCTTTCCTGGAAGACACTCCATTCAGTTCTCCTTTACATAGAGCAGTAAAAAAATGAAAAACCCAGGATGCTGTGGCTTCTGATGATTTACTTAAGTACAATAGATCTTAAGCAGTAATCTATCATAGGACTATTTCTTTCTATTAAAAGTTATGGTTTTGGAAACTGGGAAGTTTTAACCAGGAATCATTGAAAAAAATTTCTACTTGCAAGCATTCCAACATGAAAACATGAAATATAAGCATATTAGCAACTGAGGTATTAATCTGCTGATTTCAAGGGTACTTACCTCATATATCATATACTGACATAGAAATAACAGTCACAACATAGAAGCAGATGAAATTTTGGCTTCTGAAACGCGTTACCTCACTTCTCTACTGTACTTCTCCTCCATGGCCAGGCAGATGTCCTGACATGGTGGGTATGCTGTATGCTGTCCTTACCTTCCTTTCTGAGTTCCTCAGACAAGTGCTGAAATAGAAGTGTGAACAGCAGCAAAAACCACCAATTCTGTGAGCTTTGAGAATAGGTATAAGTAAAATGGTGGAGGTCTTGGCTGGAAACCAGAGTACTTGGGGCACTACTAGATACCTACATGGCCTCAATTTTGCAGATGACCACCTCTTTAACTGCCATGATAGACAAAAATAATACTTATTCCAATTTCTTCAGCTATGATTTATATCATTTACCTGCTCAGCAAGAAGCACCCTCAGATTCATATAACTATATTTGGCTCTGTAAGGGGAGGAAAAGAGAATGATCCTTCTCACATCACATTATTCCTAGTGTGATAAGAAAAGTTATGCAATCAAAAAGGTGTTAATTGTAATGGACCAAGTAACGCTAAAAAACTCTTTAAAAACTGTTGTTGTTTGAGATACTTGGGTACAGTGATTCTGTTTGGAATGTGCTACTTACTGTAAATTAATCTCTTGAAACTTCACATGAACTGCTGAGTCTCATATTTTGATATGATCAGAAAGTATAAAATTTATTAATCAAGGATAGGGTTTCTGAAGTTCAACATGCAGAATGATTACTTCTAGAATAAGGCAAGCTTACTTACTTATAAGAAATACTGACCAGATGGTGGTACTCAGCAACCAGCTGTGCTGCAAAGAGATGTTTGGGCATCCCTGTTCAATGGGAATAAGCATAACCTGACTCCTAAGATTTATCTCATGACCAAGGTGTGTATCAAATATAAGCACCTCAAGATTGGGATCCAGTTTAGAAAAACATAGGAGCGCTAACTTGTTTTCTTGCTCTTTAAGTTTCTGTAGTATCCTTTCATTCTGCTATTAACAGTCCAACATCTTCTCAGAGCAAACATCAATCATTTACAAATTTGAACAGATTTTTTATAGGAACCATGAGAATGTCTATGGATATTTGGGAGATACTTTGTGCACAAAACTAACAAGTCCTTGTTTGGTTTGGTTAGGAGTTTCTTAACAGAAGCTAATATGTCTTGTTGCTTTATCATTTGACAAAGCTGTATCTTTTGCTTCAGGCGGGACTAGTTCAAGTGTCAGAAGTGAAAGCACAAAAGAACTCAGAGTTCTGAGCATCAAATGTGTTTATTTGAAAAAGCCTTTGTACAGTTCCACATTAGTTTGTTACTCTCCTTACAAAGTATTTGTCTTAGATGAGTGTGTTCTCAGATATTAGAGGCTTTTCCCCATCATGTAATTAGTGCTTTTAAAATAAAGCCAGTTTAGGAAGTGAGGGGTACAAGTCATGTTTATCTAATTATGTGACTGCTGTAAAAATGCTCTTTGGAGTAGATGTACTTTGTAAATTAGAAGTTGGATTCAGCCCTTATGCTGCTTTAAGGTGGTAGCACAAATTGTGGCAGCTGAAATCAGGTGTGATTTGAACGCAACCCTAAGACAATCCTGCCTGTTTGTAAGACTTTATTTATTTATTTATTTTTTAACTCATATCTCTCACCTGTTACCTTTTGGTCTCTCTTGGCTGAGATAATTCATCTTTGCAATGATAGCTTGCAGGTTTTTGAAATACTAACCACTGTTTCATTTGAGTTACTATATGGTTACTTCTATTAATTAAATTTATAGTAGCAATTTCGAGTTCTTTAATGCTGCATTGCAAGATTCTCATGTATTCGTATTGTGTATTTTTTTAGTTCCATGATGAAATGGTATAACTGAAAGATTTTCCAGTGACTTATCACATCCCAGAACATTTTTGATAAACATATAAACATATTCTGTGATTTCATCCGCTGGAACACAGGAACAAAAAGTGATTAAAATTTGAAATGCTGAGGAGTCTGGGTGACTTTGAGAATAAGAGACGGGCTTTTTGCATCCAAATTCCCTTTTGAGATTCAACCTCAGGTCTTAAAAGGAATTACTTTCCTGGATTTCTTCCAATTATGCTTAGCACTCAGTGACTCACGTTACAAGACCAGGACACCCACTTCGAGGCTGTCAGTGTCTAACTGGCATGTTCTCTTTGGTGAAGGCAGACAGCAAGATTAGGTAGCACACTCATGATGGTGTGTCCTGTTAATGTCAGACACATAAGCTGCTGAAAAGCTTTCCTTCTCTTTTTCGTATGGACACCTCTGAAACACTTTTCAAACTACATTTTAAACTAATTTTTAATGCTTGAGGAAGATGGCAATACATGAACGCTGTCTATGACAATGAGAGTTTCTCTTCCCCTTGATTATACTCCAGGGATACCACAGGAAGGATGTACGAGAGGTTCGGGGTTTGTATCATTCAGACTCTGGATTCTTCTCGTAAATATCAACAGGGATAACAACTTGGTGGAATTCTGTTGGTGTTTCAGGGAGGCTTGACTGAGGCAGGCAATCAATCCCCTTTGTGTAGCCTGAGAGTTGTATCAATAGCTTTACTTCATAGAACTCCCTCTCCAAGTTCCCATGGGTTAAAGAGTCCTGAATTTCATTTTGACCTTCCCTTGAGGATGTTTAGACCTCCGTGATTGTTCAGTAAGCAAAAAAACCTTCTAAGTTTTGAATAACTTAAACTTTCACAGTATTTTCCTTCTAGGGTTTTCAGATGCATCCAGTCTTTTCCTGTTGGCAAATTTCTGTAGTCTAGTATGTAGCTTGCTTTTTTTTATTTCTCTAAATTATGTGTCTCTTTAGGGGTTAAAGCAGAACATTGTTTAGTATACCCTGAGAATTATCCATCAACCAAGAGATTGATTTTACTACAGCTATTCATCCAAAAAATAATTTACTGTTATAGTCATCTTTGATTTTATATAAATACTTCGTCTATTTCCACAAGAAGGAAACAGCTTCTTAAAACCTTTCATGCAGTAAGCAGCTACCTCCTCACCCAAAATGAATATAATTATCTTATTTTTATACATTGAAAAAATATGTAGTAGTGATATGGATAGGGAGATTCAAAGCCCTATGAAACTACAAGAAATACTTCCCTGATTTCCCTAGGAATTGAGACAGACCCTCAATAGCTTTCTCAAGATGTCAAAGAAAGTGTGTATTAAACCCAGGCCTCTGTTTATTCATTTATTGTATGTTTCCCTCTTGCCATTTAACCATTCTCTGGTTTTACTCACAATAAACTGAATAACAGTGTTTAGTATTGTCTCAATAGTTTCAGTAGAGCTGAATTCTGTTTAAGCAGATGAGCTAGTTCCTCATGTTTTTCTTCTGTAATAAAATGGCAGTAACTGAAAACAGGCAAATCATAGTGAAGGTGGATGTACTTACAAGAGGACTGAATTGAAGAAGGAGTAACTACTTAAAAGCTCTTCCAAACTAGCTCTTCATATGAAAAATCTTAAAGTCCAGTTAAAGTGCTCTGTGTGGCTTAAATACTTCCTATTGCAAAGTATTTTTAACAGAAACATGCATAACATTCTGGTTATTACTATAGAATAACTTTTTAGAATAATTGGGTCTTTGCAGAATGTCAGTAGGATATCACCAAGTATTGTTCTTGCATGAAGATGTGCCCAAGCTTTTGTTCCCAATAAGCCAACTAAAAATGTTCTACTCAGGAGTAGACTGGAGGACGAAATGGTTAACATGAGATGACTAGAATTTTGCTATTAACTTGAAAATGGAGCCATATATTTTTCCTCTCTAATTGCTTTAAATTTTGCTATTAGTATAATACATATTGTACTTGAATTTGCTACTTCTGTCAGTACTTGTAATGAACACCTGATTTGAATGCATGTCCATCATTCAACAACACTTAATCCAGAACAACAGGAAAAAATGTCCAGATAATTCTGCTAATTTCAGTGACCACTGAGTACAAATAACAATTTCATGAACTACTGTATATGGAATTTTCACAAGGTGGGAGTTTGACTTTGTTAATATATGCATTGACTTATAAGTGTGTATGTGAGTTCTCAGTGGACACAGAAGGAAGCCGTTAAAAAATTCTCTGCAATCACAAGGTTCAAATTGGATAGATCCAGTGTGAGAAATGAATAGCAAATAAAAAAATAAGACTTGCCATCATCATTCTACACAGGTAGCTTGTTGGAAATATCCAGTAGAAACAGGATAACTTTCTATTAAAGAAGGACTTCTCTAGAAAAGTCCATCTGGAATTTAATGAAAGGTAGAAAAGAAGGCTGGTCACCTTTTTAAAGTCTCTACTCATTTGTCCTTTTTGTTCCATCATAAAAAAGGAAAATTATCTCCAAATAAATACAGAATAAACCACATTTCCCTTCTCTGCTTTCCCAATCTTCTTTAGTTTTGTTTTTCCTTAATATCAGAGCAACATTAGTGTGTAGAATCCACACTACCAGCAGAAGAACATTTTAATGAAGCTTAAGCAGAGGGCCTGTATATATTTATATATAGGGGTGGGGGTGTATGTGTTTGTGTATGTGAGTATAGTGGAATGATGTGGGGAAGTAACTTATTTTCACTTTCTTCTTTATTATTTATTTATTTTGTTCTTAGTAACTGTTCCTTTCATTTCCTGTTTCATTTTTTTAGAAACTGTAATGGCAAAAAAAAATTAGAGCTTTTGGACCTAATGCTGCTGCCTTTAGTTTCATAGTAAAAGAAGCCACTGAATAGAAGTTGTTAAAAGATCAGAAATTTGATCATGTTCTCTATGTGGAATAATTTTTCCCCAATTTTTTCTTCTCTGGTGAACTGAATATCTTTTCAGTTGAGATGAGTAAGGTCACTTTTCCTCCCCTCATATTTACACAATCAAAACACATATTCCCAAATGATAACTCTTTTGTAGCAAATGACAGAGGTTGTCTTAGATAACCTGCTGTGATCCCGTCCAACCTGAATGATTCTAAATATTCCAAGACTTCTGTGCACAATCTCTCTTCTAGGACACATTTCAGAATGCAATCTTGCAAGCAATTCTACTGTATTGTCTCGTTGTTTTACACTATACACCAAATAAATAGCTTTTAAAAGACATACAGAAATATACACAGCACTTACCTTTTTTCCTATTTTCTTTCTCTGTTAAATTTTTTAATTTTGGGTTTTTTTCCTTGCATTTTACCTTTCCCTGCTCAGTGAGAGATACTGAGAGCTCAATTATTTTTAAAAAGCCAAACTCTTCTTAAAAATCATGCAAATTTAGACTGTTGAAAAAGAACCTCTCAAAGAGATTGATAGGCCTGGAATTTGCTGTGTGGACACAATGTACCATAAGGGTGTTCTCTATATGATTGTTTATAAATATTTTGTATGTTAACATGATCTCATTTTCAGAATACTTTTTTTCTGTGTGCATTACATTCCTCACCCTCACTGATGAACCTACAGATGCCATTTTGAATGCAAAAGTTTAAAAAAGGTCACCATTCCTCTTGTAGCATAAACTATTCTACTTTATATACATTGACAGAAATACATTGCAAACCATTAGGATTTCTTTCTGATTATAGTTTTGCTACTGATACTTTATTGTGTTTTTACATGTTAGTTACTGAAACTTAGGACAAGGGGTAATGGGTGTAAATTGGAGCATAGGAGGTTCAAGTTGAATATTCGAAAAAATTTTTTTACTGTAAGGGTGACAGAGCCCTGGAACAGGCTGCCCAGGGAGGTTGTGGAGTCTCCTTCACTGGAGACATTCAAAACCCGTCTGGACACGTTCCTATGTGATGTACTCTAGGTGGCCCTGCTCTGGCAGGGGGGGTTGGACTAGATGATCTTTCGAGGTCCCTTCCAACCCCTAGGATTCTATGATTCTATGATTCTATGATTCCATGTCAACCAAACTAGAAGACTGTGCTGTTCCTAAGATTGGGAATAATTAATAAGAATCTGCAAAATGTTTTGACAGAATTATTACATTGTTGCTACTTTACTACTTAGAGGTGTATATAGAACATGAATAATGAGCTGTTTCTATGAAGTCAGAAGTTACCCTTTATTACACCTTAACTCTTTATCTTCTGTGTGTTTTGGTAACAAGCATCCATAGAGCAGTAACATTATTGCACTTTGGGCTTCCACTGTGAGTCCTGTGGCATTGGCAAGGTAGGTGACCTTGCAGTAAGTAGCTTGGCCTGGGATAGCACATGGTGTTCAGCACTCAAGGTGTTAGGTAGGCAGCATTGTTTTACAATTGAGTTAACTTGTGTAACCCACTGCGTTTCAGTTTGCTTCTATACAAAACAAGTGATAAATGTTCTGCAGTCCTGAGGAACAGTGGAACAAATTCTTTTGATAATATTGTGCTAGTAACAGCCTGTACACGTTGATTCTTCATGTGGACTATTGCAAGTACAAATCTGAGTTTCTGACCTCCTAAGAAAACAATGAGGTGATAGTCAATTCTGTTCTTTAAAAGTTTTGCCATCATCTCTACTGGTTGATCTCATTTTAGGGACGAATATAGTAATCTGAAAATACATTGTTATGTACACTGTGCTTCAGGAATTAATATGTGTATGAAACTATTGATTTGCTTCACTTCAATGGGTTTCTGTGGCTTCTGATGGATACGTCATGCATTTAAATTTTTACACTACACAAACATCAGTGAAACATTACTTCCATCCTATTTTGAGATTTTTATGGTTAAATTCATGCTTTATGCCTCATTTGCTGCAAAATTTATTTTATTGTAGTGTTTAATTAATGAGTAATTCTGCTATTTGTGGCAAATGGCCAAAATATTATCTTCTATTTTTAGACTGCCTCTGTTTAGACAAAGTCGATTAGGCAGAATTTATCAATCTAACATATTCATTAACAGTTTGTGGAAATCGCTGGAGATTTTTCCTTGAGTTATTTATCTAAGGCATTTTTTATAGATGTTAAGTATTTTGGACAGAAAATACCTATGTGGTTGAATTTAAAACAAAAAAAAAAAGACGACAAAGTGTACACTTTTTAATGTAGGAGTAAATCTTCACAGGGCTTTAATGAACAAACAGAAATAAAATAGGTATTGTCCCTTGAGATGCTCTTAAATCAGTCACATTGCTAAATAGCTTTTAAGGGATTCCAGCACTAAATCCTGTATAGATAGCAAAAAATGTTTACTTGAGGCAGAAAAGCTTCAGTAATGCTGCATTGTGCTAGCAAAATAAAGAAATTTTTCTTTTTTCTTTCCCAGGAAGCTTGCCTGTGGTGAAAAAAGCAAGCTTAGTAGAGATCAACTTTTGTAAGCTTTTTAGAACTTTTCTCATTCCTATGCCAGGGTGCAAGTGGTGCACAGGACACAGCAGGTTTTGTTAAAGACACATTAAGTATGGAAACAACAATTCATTGCCAGTGTTTGTTTTTTACTCCTCTAGATACAGTTAGAACCCGGAGGTTTCAAGGCAAATATGCATTTCTAAAATGTCTTTTCCATATTTATGCTGTGGCTACCACATTTGTATAAACAGAAAATTACTCCATTCATGCTTTATTAGCTCTTCTTTTGTACCACAGCCTTGACCCCAGTCATCATAAATTGAGAAATAGTGGGGAACTAATGGAGACAGATGGGAATATGGCTTGCCATTTACTCAAATTGGTAAAGTAATTAACCTCAAGGTGCTGGTTTGCAAGAAAAATTGTTGGAATATCTCAGGGCGCCGGTAAACAGACTCCTGCTTTAACCACTTCTGACAACTGCATCATAAACTAGACTTATTCTGTTCAATTGACCTGTCAACGTCTTGAGTCCAAATAAAGATTTGTATTACAATGCACTTGCTGAGATGTGGGAGAAGACTACTGCTGTTTCTTTTCAAATGGGTTGCTGTTCTCTCTCTGCTAGATAGGAGCTGGAATGTCATATATTCATTCTTCAGCCATTATATTCCTTAGAATTCTTCCGTTACTGATTGTGTGACAGCTTTGTGACAGCAGATGGTAGTCATTTGGCTTGAGAAAATGAAATGAAAAAACATGGGCCAGACTGACTGGGCTCATTTAGAACAGCAGTGGACAGAGGCCAGATTGAGTTTTTATTTATCGAGGGACATCATGTAATGAAGCCAGTTTCTTTTATTTTTTCCTCTTTCTCTTTTTTCCCCCTGCAGATTGGGTGAATGAGGTAAATTTTCAACATATGAGTACATAAATCAGAGGTGGGCTTGTAAACAGGAGTATTTTGTCAAAAAGCCCTTTTCCATGTGACTGTTTTCAAAGTGTTCTAAGTTCTTTCCTCATCCATTTTTCTTATTCCTCCTCTCAATTTAATGGAGGAGTCTAGATTTATTTTGTACACATTATCACCTAGAATATTAGTTTTTTAAAAAAGCAAGTTAAATCTTCAGGGTACATTTTAAAGTTGGCTCACGCTCACATGGATTCAGCTCAGTAACTGGAAGAGTTTTGATCATTCAGACTAATGCAGTTCTTTATTTCGTATGTTTCAATTTGCAGTTGAAGCAGCCACGATTAAAATAAATAGTAAAAGAAAGACTTTTTTTTATTGTCATAAAATGTATCTGTAAGGCAGATGAAAACTGGAAACATAGTATGGTATCTCAATTTGATGAAAACTGTCGGTTCAGAAGCATTCAAGGAGCACTCAATCGGAACTTCTGCTCCCCTAATTCATCCCCCAATGCTTACAGTGGCATCCAATGATGCCTTGCTGCACAATGCTGATTCAGTCCCATTATGACCAGGGTAATTTAAACAATTTCTTTAGGTATTTTTTTAAATGAATTTTAGCATTTTAGGAAACAAACATAGTTCCAGGTTAGTGGAATAATAGATTTTAGAATACATTTATTGTTCTCAAATATAAATTTTTCCAGTAAACAGTAATTTTCCTCATAATGCTCCCCAAAATTAAATTTCTCGGTAGGCATTGTGATTTAATAGTTCATGCATTTCCTGTTCAAAGTAGTCTTCTTTGAAATGTGTTATGAGTTCAGAGACTGTGCCAAGGATAATTTGTCAGTGTCACCTGCACTGGTGCATTTCCATCATTCGATTAAAGATTTGTTAATGTGTAATTGATAAAGAAAACACCAAGCAGCATTTTGCAATGATGAGTGGTGGTTTAGAATAGCATTTTATATTTTTCTCCTGACAGGCATAACTTTTTATTGGTTTTTTGAACCAGTGTGTTCATATGGACAGAAATCGCATTGAGTTCTTTGATCAGTCTTTCTCAACAGCTGTGTTGGTGAGTTCACAGCACTTAATTCATGTTATCAGAGTCAGTGATTTTAAAATCTGTGGCCAAATTATATTCTATTTCACAACCTCTAAAAAAAGACACAACCTGTGGAACAGCGGGATAAGCCAATCACATTTGTAATTAAGGGGATAGATTTTTTAATTTTTTTAATTCTGGGAAGATGTTCAGGTTAAACATATTTGTTACCTGTGTTGTTTTCTTCTGGTTTTGAACATTTTAATTTATAATCAGACAAGAAGAACAGATGTAAGAGTTGTAATTTAATCATTTTATTGCTATCTTTGTATATTTTGAAGAATTAGGTATTGTACTCTTGGGAAGCCATATTTTATGCCTAGTTGGAAAAATGAATAATGTAATAATATGCAAAATGTGAAGTTTTAGAACTTTGCTACTGAGTAAGGCGTATAAACTAATGATCTAGTTAAAGTCCCTTGTGCACCATAATAAATATGGACTAAATTTGTCATTATAGCTTTAGACAGAGGTTTCGGGCTACAGATTTAATTATATTCTTTTTTAATATTCATACTTCTAAACTGCATAATTCCTTTCCACTGTAAAACTGAGTGGTGTATTAAAACAAACAAAAATGGCAGATTACTAAATGGGTATTAACGTGGAGTCAATAAGCATTTAATTTCTGTAGAGAGCACTGCAAAAAAAGAAAAATGTAGGCTTCATATTGCTCAGGAAATCTTTTCTTAGATGCCCATCATTTGTACGGAGGCTGCCTCCTGTTTTAATGCTGACTTTTGTTACAGAGGTTAATTAGTTATTTATGGAACTCATAAAGGACACAGGGGCAATACAGGAATACCTTTTGTTAGCCATTAAGAAACAGCAGTTATTGAAAAGCCTAATTTAATCTCCATATGATCCAAGAGTTAGCAAAGACCACCTCATCTCACATTCAGTTAGCACTGCTTAATGGTGTCCGAATATTGATGACAACTACTAATGGCTGAATAAAATACCATCACATTAGAATGTTTATTCCATTCGTCCTATCTCTGTAATAAATGATCTATTGACTTGAATTTAAAGACTTTCTTTCCTTGACAGTATACAGTTGACCAGGTTCTCAGATTAGGGTCACCACTTAAAGCTCAACTTGAAAAACAAATAAGCTTTCCATCAACTGTCATTTTGGCATATGTTAAGTAAATGAAGACAGAGAAGAAATGTATCTAAATTAGTGAGTCTTGTCCCATTCTTTCTCTAGGATAGGCCCTTAAATGCACTCACAACGATGAAAAAGTACAAAGGTTGCAACAGCAAATGCAAAGATAAAAAGGAGAAAGAGCAGTAATATACATTTTAATGAGGGATAAGCAAAGAAGAAATAATATTTTATGGGGAGCTAGAAGGAAAGTTCAAGCAAAACAATGAATTAGTCAATACAGTTTCTAATAATTTATAACTTGTGCTGGCTTAGTTGGGAAGAACAGGTTCCAAAGAGACTAAGGAAGAACTCTGTACTCCTTTGGGTAAAGGCACAGTGGATATATAATCTCTTGTATACTAAATAAAATAATTAAAGTTGGCTGATAAGTTTGAGTCAGTCAGATCCAGTGCTTGAAAATAAGTGTTTCATCTAGCAGAGAGAACTGATGTTGGGTGTGAAAAAGGTGTTTATGACTTTCAAATCAGCAATGGAGGTCTTTGATTTTTCACTGTCTGATTAAATGATCCTATTTTTTTGTTTTTTTCTTCACTTGCAAATGCACTAGGTAAGAGAAAAGCTAGGGGTTTCTGAAAAAAATAGAATAGTTTTGGTTAAGAGAAGAAAAATTCTATGGGTCATTGCAGCATATTTTTCATGTGGCTTTCAAATATGGATAGTGAATGAACTTGGGTTAGTTTTGCATTATGTTTCTATTATCTAGTATTGTAATTATTATTTCTCGTCTTGCTTATCCATACTAAAATGGTTTTATTTTATCAGAGGGCATATTATAAACATTTTTACATATTTATACATTTTCTTATTATGCAAATTGACAAGCACTATCACAAAGGTGAAGGAGAGTTAACATAAAGGTAAGAGGACTTTTCTAGCAGACATTCACACAGTAGATGTGCAAAGGACACATTTTTTCAGTCTCAGAACTAAAATTGTTAAAGTCATCAGAGCATTTCTGTTGTAATGTTATGAGATGCTCTCAGAATGGGCTGAACATGATGGAAAAAAGCAGTTTGCAAGTTAGTCTGTTGATTTATCTGCTAGGGCAGGATAAAATAGCAATGTTTTCAGTCTTATGAACACAGTTTTTTCTTATTACTGAATTATCATCGTTGGTAATTCGGATAATTTATCTTTTTTTCTTCTTTTTTAATAAGCATTTTCTTATTATATGGCTAAATATCATGATCATGTAGCCACATCAAAGTGCATACAAAATTTCAGAAATCATTTCAGAGCACCTAGAAAATATTTCAAAACGCAAGTGATATAGAAAGCTGAAAGTTTATATTTAATCAAAACCAAGGTAATAGTCATAGTTGTGTTTACTGTGTCATTGCCTAATGATTGACCAAGACACAAGTCAATCGTGCCAGATATTTAGGTGAATACAAAATAACACAAAGGCATTTTATGAGAGCATATGGTTTAAGTTGTAGGTAATGAAAAATCAGAATAATATTTTTGGAATTTTGGGGGGTATCAAACTTAGATGTCAAGGATCCCCTCAGCATAAACATTATAATTGAAAAATTATAATAACTGAATCTTTCATTCAGAGATGGGAAGTGGCATAAATCAGGGACAACAGAGTAACAGTCAGATGATAGTCTACTACTTAAAGCAACTTCGAAATCTTAACAAGGTTTTTTAAAGAGGCATTATAGCTTGCAGTTTAAGAACTCAAGCTTCTCTTGGTAGTGCTTAAGTACTGTCACAGTTTGGGCCCAGCTGGTACCAGCCAGGCCTCTGCTCATTCACCCCTCACCGTGGGACAGGGAGGAGAAAATCCACCCAAAGGCTCCTTAATCCAGACAAGGGCAGGGAGGTTTGCATTCCCCACTTACAGCAACAGGCAAAAACCAGACAGGTTCAACTTGGAAGAGAGGAAAAAAAAAATCAATCCACAAGGAGAAAGAGAAAAAAAAAATTGCCCAGATCTTAATGCTTTCCCCCTACCCCTCCCTTCCCGGGCCCGTATTGCTTCACTGCTGCCTCCCCCTTCAGGGTACAGGGGATGGGCAGGGGGGATTCAGGGTTCAGAGTCCTCACAGCCTTCCCCTGCTCCAGCACGGGATCCCTTTCATGGGAGAGAGTCCTTCATGAACCCCTCCACCATGAGCAGTCCCTCAGGAACTGCTCCAGCCCGGGCTTCACACAGAGTCACAGCTGCTTCAGGAGCAGTCACCTCCTCTGCCATGGGGTCATCCACGACTGCAGAGCCACATCTGCCCCTCTCTGTGATCCTGCACAGGCTGCTGCTTTGCTTCTGCCCACCCGTGACACTCCAGGGGCTACAAATCCACATTTACTCCACCATGGTCCTTCAAGGACTGCTCCATTTTGCTTCTTCAGGGACTGCTCCACCGCACTCCTCCATGGCTGCAGGGGGGACAGCTGCCACCTCACCATGGGCTGAGGGGAAATCTCTGCTGGGGCTCCCCTCCTTTTTCACTGACCTTGATGTCTTTTCACTGGGACTGCGCTTTCACCTCCACTCCTCTGCTCTGTGGTTCTTTTTTGTTTTTTATACATTTTGCAGTTTCATTTCCCTTTCTTGAAGATGTTACTTGCAGAGGCTCATCCAGCTTCCCATACTTGCTCAGCCTTCAACAGAGGTGGGACAAAGACTGGAACCAGAGAAGATTCCAACAGCTTCTCACAGGAGCCATCCCTGTAGCCCTCCAGATTCCAAAACATCACTGCAGTAACCCAAGGCAAATATATGTAATTTTGACCATATCTAGGGTTTGCAGACTTTTGGCAAAGGAAGTGAACTTAATGCAATTCATTATAAAGGTGAGCTTCAGGTGGACACTCCAAATAACAATACCATCTCCAAATAACTAAACTGTCCCATTTACAAAGTATACAGGTATAATCACAGCGAGAACCAACAGACAAACAGAAAGATAATGTTATACTATTAGCCCAAAAGTAAATGAAAAGAACTATCTAATCCTCAGAGATTGTACTTCAGCATTAGAAAAAAGTGAATTTCATCTATTATGATCAGAGTCCATTCTAGCTCTCTCCTGGAGTGCTAGCATATACATCCCATGGGATATGTATCAAATTTGAAGAGTTTCAGGATGGTTTTAGTATGTTCTTAGACAGTAACAAAAGGCATACCAAAATTTAATGTAATTGTCTTTTTCTCTTAGTTTCTCTTCAGTTTTATATCCTCTAGTCTCTGCGTGATTATTGTTTGTTGTCTTGATTTTGCTTGTTTTCCTACATTTAGGTTATTTTTTATTAGTCTATACTGTGATTATATGAGAATGTACAAGCATAGGACACAGAAAAAATAACTAATTCCAATTATTCTGCCATTTTCTATTTCAGTAGGAAAATCTGATATCTGGCATAGCTGAAAAGTCAGAAGGAAGTATTTAAGTGCATTTCTCCTCTGTGGAGAAATTAATGATTCCTGTGTTCAGGCATTGCTAGCATTGGTTCTGGTCTTAGGTCAGCGTGACATTTACTATGGTATTTTGTCTGGCTGGTTCCATTGGTTGATACTTACATCTTTCAATAGAATATTAAAAGCTTAGCAGTTTTTTAAGAGAGTGACTTTGGTAGCCCCTCTGAACATGCATAGATTGGTGACTCCTTTCCTCACCAAGTCAAATGTCTGTCAAAGAGGAAATAACTTGAAGTGGGCAGACTATAGTTAAACACTGTGTCAGTATTCCTCCATGAGTGTCAGGTCTTTTCCAAGGTCACCTAATTAGAGTTGTTTACAACAGCCATTTGCCTCCACCTGTCCTCTTATTGATGGTTTGCAAACAGCTCTTCCTTGCATGGAACACAATCATCCAGACAGCTGCAGAATACGAGCTGAGCAGAGAATGTCTGCAATGCACTGACATACAGTAGAGTTACTCTGGTTTAAAGCACTTGTCATACTTTACCAATAGTTACATTTCCACATGACTTTGTCTGACCATAAGTACTGTCATCTAAAGCTATTGTGATTTTCTGGTAACTACTATTACTGCTCTTTGGAATGGAAGAAACTGAATGGCTCACCAATGACCTCAACAATACTTTGATTCTTATTTAATAATGATGTTTTCAATATCCTGGTGCCAAGGTGTAATATCCCTACTCTATAGTGTTTCTGTTGGGCAGTCAGGGACAGTCTGATAAACTGTTCAAATCACAACAAACTCCTTAGGTGGAAATTCTTGTATATCCTTTCTTTGGGTTAATCTTTTCTCATTTTGACATTTAACTTCAGGTGTATGAAGCAAGATTGTGTAATGATCCCAGTGTAGTCAAAGGCAGAGAAAGTTAGTTTGCAGGATTAAGAGCAGAAGTCTATTTTGTTTGTGGTCTCTGTATCTTCCCTCTGTGTCCACTGTTAAAGTTTAGGGAGTTGAGATGCCCAACTTTGATACTTAAAACCCAGTGCATATGTTAGTCAGTATAGATGTCTTTGGGGACTTACTGCAAAATCAAGTACTGAGATTTCACGTTTACGCTCACTGTAAACAAGCATTCCTCGGAACACAAGTACTGATCTACTAAAAATGGTCTGCTACTGTACCATCCCTCAGATAACAGTGACAAACCTGAGCTTTCTGCTGACGTATGAAATATTAAATGAAAGCTAAAAAGTCACTAATAAGCCTTGTTCTGATTCATCTTTCTCTGACAGAAGCTACAGGTGTCAGCTCTGTGGGCAGTGGAGGCAGGTGCCCACTTTCCACTTACAGAGCATCATTCTACATTTCATTTCAGTAGAGAGAGTATCTTTCTCAACTGATGGCAACATTTGCAGCAGAAATCAAGTGCCCATCTTGTAAAATTGTCACCGAGGAGGTGCCATTTCATCATTCAACCACGTCCCATTTCCTACTGTAACAGTAAGTGTAGCACAACTAAATGAAAAGAAAATGTCAGTTCTGTGTCAAAAAATGTTGTGAGGTATCAGTTTGAGTAGTCTGTTTCCTAAAGAGGGGGTGAAGTATACAAGAGGGAATAGTTTAAACAGGAAGAAATGTTCCCCTCTCAGCCACAATAAGCTGTCAGCTGCTGAATCTGTGTTATTCTCAATTAGGCTCATCTGATGCCTGTGTATACAGGAAGCAAATGTCACTTTGCAAGAGACACTTTGAGCTGCCTAGGTTAACAAAGCCTCCCATGCCATTGACTTAAGCAGTAGTCAACTAGCTCAGCATTATTACAGTTCTCATTTGAGAAATATTTTTAGACCTTGCTATTGAAACATTGTTCTTATTAAGAATAAGCTTGTGAGAGTTTTGCTAAGCTTTTTGTATGTACATAAAATAATGTCTTCATGTAAGAAAATATCCTGCAAGCAATTATGTATGTGAGTATATTTACTCTTTCCATCAAACCCAAGGGTTTTGACCAGTTGAAGTCTAAAAATATCATCTCTAAAAATGCTTTCTTTTTAAAGTCAAGTTTCGCTTAACTGAGTTCACTTAACTTCATGGGATATGTGGGAAAATAACGACCACATTGAAACCTTTTAACAAAGAATACATTAATTGAAAAAACATGAAATTTTGTCTTCTAAAAAGTTAGTTTTGAATCATTATGTGCATATAATTTCATCAACATCATATGTGAGCAAGACTCATTCCTGTGATGATTATCTGTGGCTCTCATTCAGTGGTGCTGCTTGAGTCTGTTTATTCAAACCATCTCATGGGGCTAAATACTAGCTGCTTGATTTTTATGCACTAACTGTATTAAATTACAGCTCTCTACAGGGTTTATCATGCTCATGTGAATTAATCCAAGTCAATGTTCCTGGATCTTGATGAATTTCTCAAGTTATAGGGATTGAAGTGGCTACTGGCTCATCCACACAAGTCAGATGTCAGACACTACAGATGAAAAAAGATCTTTTTATATCTAAGAAAGAGAATTATCCTCCTGCTTCACTGAGCTGAACTTTCCGTTTAAGTTCACATTTTAACGTGACTCAAGACGTGGTATCTGGCAGCCTCTTTATCATTTATCCACATTTTGCCTTTTCCCCATTCCCAAAACTGTCATCTTTCTTTCCTTCACTAGAACAGACGTTGTTTTCACCTTTCTAGTTTGATCAGCTTGCAAGCAGATGTTCTTATGTAATTTTTAATTAATTGATTTCTTCCTTGGAGGGTTTTGGTTCGTCTGTTCTAAAAAGATACCTTAACTCTAAACAAAAAAACAAAAAAAACAAGCCAAAAAAGCCAACTAAACAAAAAAACCCACAAAAAACCAAAGCACATTTGCTTGTTGCCTTGTGCATGTCAAAATGAAAATATAGGAAAATGTCAGTAAAATTGAAGCAACTCTTAAATTGGAAACAAATGTTTATACATCATACCTACAAATACCTTAGCTAAAAAGTAACTGTTATATATGCCATTTGTGTCAATGTCTTTGCACCTGGGTGCCAGTTCCCCTTGTCCATCCAGAGTTGGAGAGTTCCACAGTTCTACCCGTTGGCTCTTTCTACCTCCTAAACAGAGGAGTCTGAGAAATAAGATAAAGATGTCTGAATTTTTTTATGTTTCTTATGTTTTTTTAATGTTCTTTCCTTTAGTCAATATTAAGGCATGAGACTGTAATGAGAGGTAACATAAATACCTCAATTTGCCTAGCAGAAAGACAAGGGACAGTTTCAGGTGTTACGTAGTTCCCCAGGATAGTGCATTTTCCAAACACAAAACACATTTTTCTACAAAGGTTTTTCAGGGGTGTTATAGTTAAAAAAGTTAATCTCTTGGGGGCTGTACTCTTCTGTAGCATCTCTTGGTCCATGGCCATATTTCCTTTTCAGTTCTTTGATTATGCCAGTTAAGTGGGCTGCGACCTTAGCTGTCTGCCACCATCTGCTGGCACCATCATCTTGTCAGGAATACCCCAGTTTGACCCATCAACCAAACCACTGCTATGAGCACTCTCAATTGCATTTAATTTAAGGTGAGCTTGGTTACTTTAGCAGTGAAAATCATAAATTTCTGCCATCTCTCCTTATTTAACTAAATTTCCTTTTAGGAAAAGTTAATTTGTTTTGTTAGTGTGATAGGAGAGGAATAATTTTGTCTGGAACTGGGCATGGAGGCAGATAAGCAGTGAGACGCAGCAGCCCTTCAGATAACATAGCTGGGATTTTAAAAAAGATGTGTTCATCATCTCACATGATGGATTATTTGATTACATTTTCCTAAGTATATGGAGATCATTAACAAGCTTATTTAGATGTTTGTGAGCCAGAGTTCTGATTGGGGTTCTGTGAAAGATTTCTTAAGGAAATAATTTCGACAACAGGCATAATGGATATCTGAAACTGCAACACAAATTTGGGCATGCACATGAATCAGACTGGACCAAAATTAAAAAGTCCTCCAAGTCCATTCCCCTTTCCAGGTTTGCTTTAATCACCAGTAAAGCAAGAACCTCAAGCCAGAACAAATCAGTTTACACAAATGGCCGATAACAACCAACTCCTCCCTGAAACATTTTCAAGGAGCAGGAAAGAGAGAGAACACTCCTTTTCCCTTGAAGGCCTCTTTTACACTCACTTTTCAGCTAAGATCAGGCACATGAGAAGTAGGAGTGCTTTTATTTCTGAAGCATCTTTAAACCCTGTCATAAATATATTTGGACATTATACAAGAAGAGAGTTTCTTTCTGTAAGGAGAGACTAAAGTATTTCTAGCATTAAAGCTCTGCATCTGTGGACAGAAAGAAGCTAAAATGTTTCAGTCCCTAGCTAAAACATATAGAAGGTCTTTCTAACCAAAATCCTTTTAAAAACCCAATCTGTACCCATAAAACCTCTAGAATCTGTAACTTTACTCTGCCTTTAAAACATAGAATCCTTTGTTTTATCTAAACTATATTGAATCTCCTTGTTGCTGCTGAGGAAATGTATTTATCATCCTTGAAGTGTGTGTTACTTACCAGCCTTCTATTACAGAAGGGAGTAATAAATAAAAGATAGCTAATTGTTTAGTGGCTTATCTGACAGAGAGAAGATACTGGGTCAGAGAGGACCAATCCTACATAAATTGCCCTGGCAGAGTGAAGCTACAATTGGGTACTGAATTTTTTGAGAACTGGTAGGAGGGATGTGCAGTGCATGATGTACAATGCCAATAGTGAGATTTGGTAACTAAGCTCCCCTGGATAATTGAATTTCACCATATGATACACATTTATAGAGTAGGCAGTGAAGACACCTATGTTATTTAAATGCAAACAAGAAGATTGGAATAAAGAAAATTATACTTTAGAATCACAGGGTTATTCAGGCTAGAAAGGACTTCAGGAAGGTCTCTGGTTGAACTACCTACTCAAAGCAGCTATGAGATCACACCAAGTTATTTGAGGTTAAATTCAGTCTTGTCTTGAAAACCTCACACACCACATCTTGAGACAAACTTTACCATAATTAATTAGCAAAATAAAAAGATACATTTATTTGCCTTTTAAAAAAGCCTTCTTTGGCTCACATGACAGACTTCATTGCAGATTCTGAGACCCAGCACTTTCCCTCAGATTTTAGATAAAAATTTTTTGGAGGTCCATCCTTCTATTTCCATGAAAGCATCAATAGAATTTATTAAAATTTGGAGAAGAAGATTCAGTTTTCAAAATTACTTGGGCTGCCAGTGCATGTTTTGGGATAAATTTTTAATTAACTTTGAGCTCCAATGACAAATAATTTCCAAACTTCTCCGTGATCTAGAAGGTTTGAATCCAGTAGCACAGATTTAGTCTGATCTATCATTCTGATATCGCAACTATACTTCAGGCTCTGTAGCCTTTAACGTATGTTGGATGTATTAGAATTACTGATTTTACTATTTAATTGCTTAGAGGGAGCTAATTGAAATACAGCCCTAAATATGGCCTTCATTTCTGCTATCACACTTTTACAGTGATTTTTCATTATAATCTAGCAATTCTGGTGAGCTGATGCTGTACATGTTTAAAAATTTCTTCTGTTGTTTTTCGTTTATTGTACTGCTGAGTTTATAGTGACAGAAAATGGGGTAGAGTTTAAGGCAACAATTAATATTTTTAAAGGGAAAAAAAAAAAAAAAAAAGGACAAAAAGGTTGGAGTAGAGCAGGGTGGGGGAAGGTAACTTGGGAGAAATGCTTCCATTTTTGCCAAGTATCAGAATCTGCTCTCATATATTCCCAAATCCTTCTGGTCCTATTAAATACCAGACAAATGATACAGATACTGCTGGAGCAGCATTGGTTATTTTGCAATGTTTTGCTTGGCTGTGTGAAAATAGACCTTATGTTATCCTGTGCTTATTGCTGGAATTCCTCTGTCACCAGACAGGCTGAGGTTATAACAACTGTTTAAGATTTGAAATAATTTTTTTTCTGAAATCTGACATGATTTGCTAGTTGTGACAACTGATTTGACAATGACCAGTGATTTAGGTCTACCTGTAATAAGTGAATTAATCTGAGTTAAAACATAGTGATCTGTCATGTTTAGAGATACCTCAACAGCTGGCTGACTTGTCCTCTGTCAAGCTAGTTTGTCCTGTGCAAATCTTCTGTCAAGTACAGAAAAGAACTGTTGAGAGAAAATTACATGGCAGTTTTAGAGTTAGTGATGAATTTTTCTCCCAACATACCAGCTGTGCCAGCAACACTATTTTTTGTGGCATTAATCAAATATCTTGCCTGCAGCTCCTCCACTTTCCCAAAGGCTAGAAGATGAATCTGTCAACAAAATTCACTGGGATTTGCCAGAAGCTTTTCCTAAGCTCAGATACCCCAGAAGCTCCATGCACCCCAGAAGTTTGAATAAGGCTTTTATGGATGTTGTTCTCAAAATTAAAGAGCCCTGTAGTGTAATTTAACTCTACATGAATCCAAAGCCATCTTTACAGTGAACATGATGAAATTAAGGAGTCTGCCATAAGGCAAATTCTCAAGTTTTATTACTGTACTCTACTTGCTGATCTACAGCTCTCTATTTATTTTTTAGTTATAGTTCTGCATTTAGCAAAGTCCAAGAGCAACTGAAGGCCACAGAGTGATTCTGTAGATACCAATATATTGCATGTTTTCATTGAAAGTATAAACTGTAGGAATTTCCAGATTACAGCGTTTCATAATTAAAACTATTTTGAGTATGAACACGTAATAGAAATTAATTTTATCATTCCCTGTTTTTTTAGTACTGATATTTAAAAATTAATTAAATTAATACAGTATTTCTTTTATGACTATTGGGGTGTAAATGTAGCAATTAAGAGAAACAATATATTCTTACTCAAATGAGAACACAAGTGTTCTTTTACCTTGACACAAATGAGTTCTAGATGCTTTCATAGCTTAAAGGCTTCCAGCAAACTTAGTTTTAACTGGCAGTCAAGGTTTGCAAAACGCAGACATGTAGCAGTGTACAGTAGGTGCAATATTGAACTTCTCTCTCTAGGCACTCTATCTTGAAGAAAAAGGCTAAGAGAAGAGTTCTCATTTGCTTTCTGAATAATGCTGACCTCTGAGAAGTTAGAAAGGTGCATTCTGGTTAGTAAACTGAGATGCAGTATCCTTCACCAGAGTGAGCTCATGCATTGTGGTCTCATCCAGTTCCTGAGACTGGTGTCCTCTTCCCACTTCCATTGGTTCTCCCATTCACAGATTGGTTTTCACATTACTCTTTCTCTTCCAAATAGTTCTTCCAGATACCAAAGCATGTCTTTTACATGGGATTGAAGGGAAAGAAGTAGAATCAATTTTAGTACAACTCCATCTATCCCTACCTCCTGTAGACTAATAGCCTCTCCAGTTATGTCAAAGGTCTCTAATAAATGTAATGGTTAAAGCATGGCACTAGACTTGGGTACATCGCTTTTGTCAGGGAGGTCATTAATCAGCAAGCCAACATTATCCCTTTGTCATGCTAAGGTCTGAAATCGGATTTGAAAGGACCAAGGCTGTGCTGATGTCTTTATCTGAGTATCACTGAATTGGATAGGGAGTTTGAAGAGGCATTGGCTTTGGTTGACAGGACTTTCCAAACTCTTTTCTTTGTTCCTGATTTTATTGGTCCCAGCTAGAACCTCTGGAACAGCTCTTGAGATTGATTTTCTTTCACAACACCTTGAAGATCACAACACCCTACAGCTGCTGCACATTATCAGTACTGTAGTTTCAACCAACATGTTCTAAAGAGGCTTTTATTCAGTGTCCTTGCTACAATGAACTGAGGACATAGGAAGTATGTATCTCTAAGGAAGATTTTTATTTAAAAATTTAATTTCCTTCAGAATTTGGATTTGTAACTTTCTTCTGCAAAAAGTAAAGGCAGTTTTAGAGACACACAGAAATAATGCTTAAGGAGTAAATATTAAAAAGTATGGGCTGTAGCTGCCGTTTTCTTTTTCAAATTTTCTGTGTCCCCCCCATACTCTCTATAATGGTTAAAGTCTTCTTGAATACTGAGGAAAGCTAAGCTAATGTTTTAAAAGCTAGTAACAAACACTGTATCAAACACATAGAAAATGCTTTTGTTTTTTCTATATCAAGTCCTAACACGTTGTGAAATGATCTTGCAAAAGCTTCTGTGTCCATAAACACTTGTAAATGATGCCATTTGTTCCTTTAATGTGTAAGCAAGTTAAAATCAGGCACAAATCGTTATTGTTGTCATTGATAATAGAGTTCCTGCCACCAACATAAGTAGATGCACAAATTCCTAGTGCAGCATCAAATCAACTGTTTTTTCTGATACCTGAATATTTTTGTTGACTGGTGTAACCTCATTAGCAAAGGTATTTACAGGAGCCTAACTAATATTTAAGAAATATTTACATATTACTGCATTGTTTTGTATGTGTTCAGAATCTATATGAAATATGACTCCACAAAAATATTAAAGGCTGTTCTGTTTGAATTTACTTTACAGTAATTTAAATAGGTTTTATATCAAGTTAGAAGAGGGATTTAATTATTTTTGGATAGCCTGCAATACTAGAAATACTACGTCAGGTAATATTCATCATACCTGTCTGCCAATCTTCCTGCCTGTTCCCCTGTCTATTTTAAGTGTTTCTGCCTGCAGAAGTTCTGTTTAAATTTGCAATAAAGAAATAGAGTGAGGGGTTTCTTAAATCATGTTATAGGTATATTATTTTGGATGTGGTGTATTTTACAATTTGACAAGTTGGAACTTTGTAAACTGACAATTGGGCATAGACGAAGGTATCCATTTATCTCATATATGTCTCATTGAGGCAAAGCTGTCAGAAGAAATCTTATCACATGGTGCCCCATTTGTTTTCTGTAGTGATTTATGATGGTTTTGAAAAGGTCTTGTGATCCCATAGGCTGCCACGATTCTCTGACTCTTCTCTGTCAATGGATCAGATTTTTGACATTTTCTGAGAGCATTCAGAAAAGATTTGATAAATCAGCTTGTGGTGTTTATTTTAATTGATCTGAAGTCCATTACTTCAAGAATTCATCAGTGTCACAGTGTCTGAGTGTGCTGTAGTGAAATGAAAGAACTGACTTGACCATGCTTCTGTGGTGGTGATATAGATATTTTGTTGAAAGTTTATGCTCACAAACCAGAAGATGTCATAACTAATTTAGAATGTTGTAAATCTTTTGATGCAGATTATAATTCATAAATCTCATCCATCACATGTGATTCATGAAACGATAGACAACCTTTGATGAGAAGGTACTTTTGTGTGTGTTCCAAGTTCTTTGCATTTTTTTTCCTCATCAGGAATAAATAACTCCAGAACAACAAGATTCTGTTATGAAAGTGGTGCTGTAAAGGTCTCTCATTCTTTGGCATCTGTTCTTCTTCTTATAAGGTGAAATATTTCTTCTCTTTAAGATGCAAATGAATAAAACTGTGTGCGTGCATGTGCTTCACTTTACAACAGGGAGAAAAATGTAACTGATTGAAGTAGTTCTGGTTGAAGAATCATCACATTTGGCTGGTATAACCTGGGTCTCTTTTCTTCTCTCACAGGAGCCTTCATCTGTTGAAAACATCACCACAAACACCTGTCCTGATCAACCACAGTCAGTGTCTTTGATCTCTTCACTCATTCCTGTTGCGCTTGGTTGGTAAACCTGTAAGGAGACCATTGCAGGATCTGAGCCTCTCTCTTATCAGCCAGTCCACTCTTTTTCCTGCTAAGGCGAGGCATTGCTGCTGAGTGGTGGCTGTGGATGGTCAAGGAGGGAATTTGTGGTGGTGTATTTGATCTCTCTAATTAAGGGAAATGAGCATGGGATGACTGATAAGCAGGCTGGCCTATCAGGCAATGAGTGATAATAAATAAATGAATGAATGTCACTCAACAGTGTTGCCAAGAAAACTGCTGAGGACTGGTATCAATCAATGTCTGTTTATCTGTCTAGGACTGTGTCTTCAGATATAAAATTTAGGTGACTCTATACGTTATCAGAATAATAAAGCATCAAAGCCAGGCATTCAGAAGTTAGGTAGTCTTGGAATTAAGTTTGCCAGTAAACTATTCTTTGCCATCCTTCCAAATACAGTTTTTGATATTCTTCCTCAGTGTCACACTTGGTAGAGAACTGGTTGAACAATTATTCATTGTTCTTAGTTCATGTACTGAACCCAGGTGACCGCATATTTTTTCCTACCAATAATCTGTTTCACTTCATTTTAACTTCTGCATAGTGAGGCTAGTGCTTCTTTTCAAAATGATATTTTGCTTCTTCTCTGCAATGCATATCTTCTTAGAAGTGCTGGATATGTGGTCAGTGGAAGAAAAACATGATCACATTTGTGCACATCACATCTGGTTTATCAGATGATACAAGAGGATTCTTAACTTCGACTTTCTTGTTTAGCCTTTACTGAGTTCTTGAGAGCATACGCAAATGACAGGTTCCCAAATCTTATAACTTGGCCCCATATTAATTTGAAGAGACAAAATATGCTATTCTCAAATGAAGATATACTCCTCTTTCCAAATCCTGCTCCATAGGAGTAAAGCTGGACCCCTTCAGTGAAGCAATTAGTTTTTTGTAGAAATATATACTAATATCAGTAAGTCTGTTTCTCCTTCCTGTCTGTCTTGAAATTTTTCGAAGTAGTTATGGCTGAAGGAAACATCAGCCAAAGAAAATGCAGCCTGGAAAACTACCTAAATTACTCTCCGTGGGATAATGTCTGGAATAGCAGCAAGTAACCATCACAGATTGAAAAATAGCATCTTAAGTGTTCACCATCAACTCAGTGCAGAGCTTTGTATGTTACTAATTCCTATTTGCCACTTATTGCAGACCTCAGTGTTAGTTACTGGAAAGGCCAACATTTTTTCCTGCCCTACAGAGGTCAAGGAATTCTTGAAATCTTTTTCCATCTGGCATATTCCTGAGTTTTTTACCCTTGCTTATGGCTTCTTTTGCATATGCTTAAAGAAAGGTTTGACTGCTTATATGATTATGTGTAGACCTGCAAAGCAACTTTGAAAGCTCTTTAACCTGAGAGGAGCTGTCAGCATGGCATGTTTTTCAATGCAGTGTTCTGCTTCTCCACACAAAGAAGGGAAGCTTAAAAATTCTGAAGCACTGAAGTGTTCCAGATGCCATCAAACAGGGAAGATAGAGGGCTATGTAGGCATGATTCAAGGTGAAGGATTGAACATTTGGACTCTGCTCTTTTCCTCTCCTCTCCTCACACTTCCCCTCCTCCTTTTATCCTGTCCATCCTTATCTCTCATTATTGGTTTGTTTTTTCTTTTTATTCCTCTAGAGTAACAGTAGCTTAAAAGCAGTTGTTTGTGGGCCTGCTTCTCAGCCCTGACATTTCATAGGCATCTTTCTTTATAGACATAGAGAACCTAACTTATATATGGCATTGGGTCAAGATTCAGCAGACAGATTCAACTCGACTTAATCTCCCAGTCATTTCGGCCTAGTCTAGCCATGTTCAGTCTTGATATACAACACCCTTGCTATTCCCGTGTGGGCTTTCTTCTTAACAGAAGCAATCCACATCCGAAGCGTGTATAGTGCTTGACCATTTTTCTTAGAAGAATAAATGTACCTAAGAATTTAGAATGGATATTTCAAAGGGACAGAGCTACTATGTAGGAGCAGTCACAGAAACCTGTTTAAAAGATACCCTAGACTCCCTAAGAAGGCAATTTTTAAAAGTACTGGCAGCTCATAGCACGGTCTTTAAAAGCCCAGTACATTGCCAACAGGCCAAATTTTCCAGCATGTCTGTAATTCAAGGATTTTATAAAATTGTTTTTTATTTGACCAACTGCCAATCTAATCAGTTGGTAACAAACTTGATGTTTCAGCTCTGAGCTAAAGTAAGAAAGCAAGAGACCACTAAAAGTCTGCAACAGCAGGATCAACAGATTTTTAAGTGTTACTTCTCCATCAAAGAGGCATATAATGTGGAATTTAAACGAATGGTAGAATTAACCAGTTTTCCAAAGTCTTCCAAGGTTCTCAAGCTTCTAATCTCACGTTTTTTGCTTAAGGTGGCTGAAAAGCATTGTTCTCATTTTCCTGCCACCACCACCACCAAAATATTGAGTGGCTTTCACTTTTACCAATGTGTATTCTTTCTTAAGTGTTAATTGTAAATAAGTAACATTTAATAATATGTATTCTGGAATAACCATATCTGCCAATCATAAGGCAAAAAAGGAAGAAAAATGAAAACTGGTTAATGTTTACATTAACAATTAGGATTATGCCATGCCCACTGAATTTGTGAGTTTGAATCTTTAGGAAGGAAGGAAAGTGATTTTATGAACTATTCAGAGAACATTAATTCAATAAATACACTCAAGTCCTCTTTTTCTTCTGTCATTGTGTACCATCTTTTTAATGCCATTCAGTGGAACACAGAACTTGAGCTCAACTAGTATGAATTTTCATGGCTGTGTTGAAACCAATGGAGCTAGACCAATTTACTCTAGCTATGGTATGGTATTTATTTGAAAAAATAAATTATTCTGCATTCATATTAGAAAAGTCATTCTGCAGACATTCTGCAACAATGAGCAGTTCTCAGTTATTCTTTTTTTGCTTTACAGTAGCAACTGCTGATAACTCTCACCAAATGTTGCTTCTTAATACAGCAGCCCTTGCAGTTTCTATTAGTGGAAAACATCAGGTTAGGTGCTGAGTGAGTTAAGAAAGCAAATCCTTTCTAATTAATTTATTTTCCATATTAGCCTGCATGGGGTACAGATGCTTTCATCCAACCTGAAAGGTACCATGGCAAGCAGGTGTTACAACAATCTTAGCCCAGAGGTATCCAAGTCTTTTTGCCTGGCAGCATTCCAGCTACAGACTGGAACTAGCTTTTGGAGAAGTTGTCAGTGAGATTGATTACATTTTGGAATTTCCACTGATTAATTATCTCTCCAATTCTTCACCATAGGCAACACTGAGTTTTGAGACTATGCATTAAAGCTTACTATGTTTTTGTTCATTAGTTTGGAACATTGCAGGCTTTTGATGAGTTATACCTTACAGGGAGACAGGGGTGGTCAGGTGTAGCTGTGCTGCTGTACTTCTTCACAGACCACTGAGAACAGAAAAACATTCAGGCAGAAAAATTTTGTAACTGAATTTGCAGCTGGCCTTCCCAATTGCCGGTAGTCACATAAGTGACTTCTTTGCTACTTCATCAGCAATGACAAATCCCAAAGTGATTATGGCTGGTTTGTCTGCTAGGAATCAGTTTACTCTTAACAGTTTGTGAAGGGCTAAAGGATTCAGTTTTTACTTCTTTGTTGTTTCTTAGCTGCATGCAATCATTTGCTCAGAGTATCTGAGCATAAAGGAATAGCACAGTACTTATTAAAATTATGCTATTGCTTACAGACATAAATATGGAAAGAACCAGATACAAAACCCACTCTTGTTATATATTTACCATTCTAACCCAGCTAAGAGAGATTTATTTCAGCAGCCACTTCTAAGAACTTCTTTCTAACAAAAATCTTGGGTCTTAAATGAGTGGAGCAGTAGACTAAAGAGCTTAATAAAAGGAGAGAGACGATACTCAACTAATGGACAGGGCATTGCAACCAGGTGTTATCAAATCATTCATTGCACTAAGTGCTCTCTCAAGTTCTGTTGTAAAAACAATTAAAGTACTGATGGCAGGCTTAAGTTACTTCAAATCATTTGGCAGAATTGATCCACAATTATCTTTGTAATCCCTGAAGCCCCAACCACTAAGTCCTCCATCCACTTTGTATTTCCTAGATACAGTTCTCCTACCTGTCAGCTGCCATGCTCTATATCCACTGGAACCTGCAACTTCACTGGATCCAAGAATTTGTAACTCAAAATCTGCTTGTGCTCTGAATACACAAGTGTACAAAGCACCTGTATGGCCCATCAGCTTTCAAAGAGCTAGTAGCTGACAGTCACATTTGCTGCGTTTATGAATGTATGCAATTATGGAATAAGTCAGACATGGAATTATATCCTCTCTGTGGATGCTTCTTTAGTATTTAAAAAGGTGTTGTCTTCTGTTCAGTGTCACGAGGTTCGTAGTCATTCCGCTTTTTCGCTAATGTTTTGCTCATCTCTAATATGAAACCCAGAAAGAAACAGAAAAATGTGTTCAATGGAGTTTTGTGTGACTTCTCCAAATGTAATGCAGACATTATGACATCAGATGAGTAATTCATATGGCATGGAGCCTTTTCTCTGGCAGTTTAGATATGTAACTCCCCTTGGCAGGGAGTATGTCAGTCCAAATCATTAGAGTTTAGCAGAGTAACAAGTACAAGAGCACAAAACTGGACAATGGCAAGTGTTAGCCTGAATTATAGTCAGTGATTTTTGTGATACCCATAATGATTTGGAGAATTGTGCCTCTCATCATCATTCTTTGACTTAGAAGCCAGATTTTGTTCTGTGGCTAATGACATGAGAAAAGAGGCATGGGATGCAGGAAAGGAACTTCTGTCTGACTTTGACCCTGTAGATGTTAAACCAGAGTCTGGCCACAGGAGGTTATAATGGAAGAGGGGCCAGGTGACTCAGTGATGGGGGAATGAGTTTTTAATTGACAACCATGCCAGTTTTGATCTATGAAGTCAAACCAGAATAGTCCCACCAGAAACTTAGAAGTGGGAATCCCTGGCTGAAAAGTTTTTTTCTTGTGTAGCCCCTGTGCAGTGTAAAGAGAAAAAAGCAAGGCCAAGAGCTCACTCCTGTTTTCTGCAGAATTAATGGAGACATCCATTTCAATATCACCAGCCCTGCCCCTCTGATAGAAGGGGGTTTTAATTGCTTTCCTACTGTTAAAGCTTATCCCCACTTGTTTTCCCTCCACAGTTCAGGCATCAGGCGTAAATGCATTTTTGTTTGTTTTAATGCCAGCATATTGAACCATTAGAACAGAAGCCACCACTTAGTCCATTACCCAGTCAATTTTCACTTTAAATACCATTCTGTAGGCTCATAAGGGATTAGAACTGGTTTGAATGGTGCAGTGAGCTTTTTTGGTCTCTATTGCACCAAACAGGGAGTTACTCTGTCTCCTTGATGAGAAGTTGTTCAGAGTAAGAGAAGAAAACTGAATTTCAGTTATTGAATATTTAATTCTGGACAGCAGTTTAATCAGACATGGGATTTGGGCAATTGCTCTAGCCCCCACCTAACACACTACAGTTTCAGTTCTTAGTATTCCTTAATTATCCCACTGAGATGTTTGAGGAGCAACTAGTAGTAAATGAACTTGGCAAATCAGCTATTACCCAAGTAATGAAATACAAATACATATGTTTGACAATTCTGCAGGGAAATTGTCAAAGCTAAGATTCTCCATGGATTGTATTGGCCAAGAGAGAAAAAACAGGTGTTATCAAAATTTGTATACAAACAATTTGACTAGAGTTTTAAAATAATGTGAAGCTTCTTTCCCCTTCAGCTAATTCCAGAAATGTTGGTTAATGTATGGAGAGCACTGTTGTCAAATATGTATCTGTAACAGCTGTGAATTCACAGAGTGACGTAGCTCTAAGTAGTCAAGGATTTTACATTAACATTATATCTACGGATGCATATCAACTTTGCATCTAACCTTAAACAAAGGAGAGTTCAGCTCTACTGAGAAAATTGATTTTATTCAACAGTAAGGCAAGGGAAATTAGTACATTCAATATTTGCAGAATGAAAATAAGCAAAGCCCACAAGTCTGTGTGGTTTGAGATTGTTCTTTGTTTTAGTAATTATACCTTTATATGTTAGATCTCCTATCTGCACTTTCAGAAGTATTCTAAATGGTTTATGCATCAGTCATCTCCTGGACCAGCTGGGTTTCTACACAGTAAAGTGAGTTTTAACTTTACATCTGCAGCTATCTATTTCTGTCTGGGACATTTGAACAATTCAATTAGTAACCAAGTGTCAGTTGCTTCTAGTTCATTTGCATGATATCTCAATGTGCTAATTTGTCAAATTACCATAATTTATTATTTAAGATGTCTTTGATTTCAGGGACAGAGTTGTTTGAATTATTTCATCTGAGGCCCTTTATTCATATGTGAGAGATCACAAACAGGAATACTTCCTTGGGATGCATTTACTAATGTTTACCATAGAACAATAAGCCAGTGTAAAGCTAGGAAAGCCTCCCAAGCCTCACTGATCTCCAGTTTGCCATTAGCTGTACCAGTTTAAACAGTATGCCGCAAGAAATATCGACAGGTCAAGTACAGCAGAGAAGAGTGTGTGTCCCAGTGGCCTTTACACTGACAGGTTCTCCCACATTAAAGAGTTAACTAGCAGCCTACCAGCTCGGAGTGGAAGCTAATGAATGAAATGGAGATTGATATAGACTCTCTTTGGAGGTGCATCGATCTGTATCTTCTGAACTCAGCTTAGGAATTCTGCAGGCAGCGTTGCATGAGTAACCCTGGCATGGTGCCCATTAGCAAATAACTCTTTTAATGTTTGTCTTCAATTGATTCACTTATTGTTGTACTGGCTACTGTGTAGTTCTGCAAACTTTCTTGTATTTTGCCACTATAGTAACAAGTTATGTAAAGATCTACAATAAGAATTTGATTTTGGAAGTATGTGACCGAATCAAATTCTCAAGTAACTTTCTTCACTCTGCTTATTTATTTCTCCTGCTCCCTGCCCCCCACCCTAAATAGCACTAAGTAATTATTCAACTGAGATGAATAATTGCCACGTGCACCCAAAAATTACAGATTTCAATAGTTGTATAAGTAATTTTGTTTTGCTGTCTAAGCTGATATCTCAGTCAGAGCAAGCAGAAGTGATGTGCTATCAACTGTGAAGTATTTCCATTTATTGCTTTAAACTGATATGGACTTATAGAGGTGTATGTAGGAATAATTTTTTATAATTTTTTTTTTTTTTTATGGTCTCTAGCATGAAATGTACCTTCAAAGACAACTTTTCATAGGAAAGCCTGCCATATTTTCTACTTAGCAGGTCAGGAAGGGTTGGGTGTTTGTTGAACAGCAGAGAGAGAATTATTCCCCCATCTTCAGCTGTCTGAAAAATAGTGACATATTTCAAGTCCAAGTCTAAATTGCTGTGCAGTCAAAAAGAGAAGGCAATTCACTTCTCCTGTCTTGAGCACCTGTAAGTGGTTGTCTCTAGTCTTTCTCCATGAGCCAGGAAGGAAGCATGTACAGCTAGCCTTGACTACAGGTTTATGGTTTGAAACCCAAATAGTATCCATAGGTTGAATGCTTAACGCTATAAGCAAATTTATGCATGCAAACAAGCTAGTGAAACCAACGAGAAATGATGACCTAATATTGTTGAGGCAGTAAAACTCTCAAAACTCCATTCCACCTTCAAAATCTCAGTAAAGACTTTTGGTTGTAGACTTCATTGACACAGAAAATTAAAATCTGGCTTATGGCTCACCACATTTTTATATGTAGATCTGCATTTTCAAAGACTATAAAATGATAAAACTAATACCTCTAAAATGGTAGAAGCTTTCAGAGGTGATTTTTCTGTCTGCTATTGACTTGTCATTAGAAGAGGTAGACAGATACCACTTAGTGACATTTTACAGAAAGTTTAAAACAAACATATTTTGTTTGATTGGTATCTTATTAGATTCCTTGTTCTATCTATTCTCTTTTTCTATCAAAAGTTTTTCTGCCTTTTGTTTTATTTTGCACACTTGTTTTTCTGCCTTCAGTGTAACCAGAGAGATTTTTTCATGGCAAAATAATTGGTTTGATTATAGGCTTGAATTATCTGTAAATCAAGATGGAACCAGGTGTAAAACTATTGGTTTTGTTGAAATAGTTTTTGTAATGAAAATCAAACAAAAAGAAATTGCATAAGAATTTAAAATTAAAAAGTGAGAATTTTAAATGGAAAATTATTAAGAAATTATGGTTATTATTTTGATGGCTTTTCATCACTGACAGCTATAATTGCTAGCAGGATGCTTTTTTCTTTATCATGTGTATCTTCTGAAACTCTCTGGTTTAGGTATCTACTTAGAGTTGTAAATATTGTACTTTATTGACTTAGGAAGTATGAAGTGCAAACCTTATTCTTACAAGCTAAACACATCACTTATGACAATGATTGTTGTTTCATTTAGTTCCTAGAACTCCCTATTTTGATTAAAAAGTGGGAATGATAAAAAGTCAGGAAATTTTAATTTCTACAGAAGTGCAGGTCTTCTTGTTCACTTTATTTTAACTCACACGTTACAGTAAAATGTCCTTTGTTTTTAACCTTTATAGCTCCATTGAAAAATTTTTGTGACTTAACACGAGGGCAGATGAGAATCAGAATTAGGTCTGATACCAGTATATTTCTGAAGATGGAAGCAAAAGAATAATTATAAGTAGTTTTTGCCTTCTGAATCTAATGGATTGTCATGCAATCTGGACATTATTCTATAGGCAAAGCCACAGAAAATCAATACATCTTAGGCAAGGTTTAATTTATTTGTAGGTTCTTGCAACTAATGACTTTCCTTTTCTGCTTGTTGATTTTCTCTTCAGCTTTGGCTCTCACGAATAGCTGCAATTTTAGCATAGCCCTGTAGCACAAGCTTCAAGAACTGTGATGTCACTATAATTTCTGTAAAAGAGTACATGAACAAACAACACAAAAATGGGAACTGCATCTTAAAAAAAATTGGCACAATAGAATCAAGCTTTTCTGACTCCCACCTTGGGTGACACAGTGTATTTTCTATTATTATTATTATTTTGTTTATATTACAGCAGCAACTGCAGCCTTCAAATAGTCTCGGGTGTCTTCACGCCAGGTGCTAATTTGAGCTGTGTGATTTTCTCTTGTGATGAGTTTCACATTTGAATCTAATAAGCAAAAGTAGTGTGAAGGCAAAGTAATGTTGTCATTGTTCATAAGGAAATGAGTTATTGAGAAATTAAGCAAGATACCCAAAAACATTTTAAAAACATTGGAGCTTAGAAATTATTTATAATTCCTCAGGGTAAGTCTTGAATAACAAGACTGCTTTGAGTCTTATACTGGGTGGTTTTCTTATTGAGGATATTTTAAATTGCACCACAATTCAGAAGTACCCATTCTGTAAAAAGCATTGGAGGAAAGCAAGCTTTCAAGTGCTTGATGCTATTGGTCAGAGTTGCAAAAACACAAAATGGAGGATACTTTTTTTTTCCAAGAAGTTTTAACCAAAAATGTAGATGGAGATTGCTACTTTGCTGTATGGACAAGGTTGCATTTGGCTTAACAATAACAACTATGGTTCTACTGTAATTTAGTGTATTGCCACATCTCTTAAAGCTTTTCATCCCCATCTTTTTGTACACTCTTCTCCTGCTCCACCTCAGGTCATTGACTTCAGTACCATTTCATTTAGTCATCACTGACAAACAGATACACTACTCTCAGACCTAAATGGGATTTTAATTTTTTCTACCATAATCATAAATATCTGTGACTACATGGCAAACTTTTAACAAAACTTTTTAAGTAGGAGTCACGGGATCACTGTCTTCCTTGTCTACACAAAGGCATTTCAGCACAAAAATGGAACTGTGCAAGACTCATGTGAGGAAGTAGAGGGTGTATAACAGAAAGATCAGGCATTCCAAAGTGATTCTTTACACTGGTAATAGATAAGACAAATGAATAGATTTTGTTAGGATTCTTCTGACAACCATGAACACAGATATATTTTACAGTAATGTAACTGCCCTATATCTATAGCAAGAAATACAATAACTCATAGTAGTAGTCTTCATCACGCTGAATACACTAAAGAAGCCATCTGAAGTTATTTGACTTTTCTTAAAAGATTATGATAAACACTTAGACTTGGTTTAGCTCTAGCTGTTCAACTACTGTAATACCTGATCTAAAAAAAACCTCAGATACCTAGGTTGAAATACAAGATACTTATTCTTGTCCAGTGCCTTAAATTACTTCATCTGGTCTGTAAACATTAGTCATTACTGCCCATATTTATTCTAACACTCTGAAATCTTTTCCCCAAACCATCTGATACTTCACATCCTGCCGTACAAGACAGGACAAAACTTGGTGAGTGCATACAATGTCTCCTTCCCTTTTACACTGTTATGGTTCATGAGACATCACAGATCTTTCACTTGCATTTTATTCTAGCAGCTCATTGCACTGAGACTCATATTTGCACTGAACACTAGATTTGATATTTTCATAAAATCTGTATATGCTTTGACTTCTATTTTTTTGACTTTTTCATTGTTAGTGTAAAACTGATACTTCAGCAAGGAGGAAAGCAAAATCCATCAGAAGCTTTGCTTATATACTTAAAAAAGAAAAATGTACAGGGAACAGCATTCTCGAAATGTGTTTCAAACAACACTTCAGTTGTAAGGCAGGGAGTGCAGAAGTTACAGAGAGATTTTACCCTCTGGACTTCATCAGTAGACTTGCATGGTGAAGGCCTCATACTGACTCACTGTTTCCACTGCTGACATCAAGAAAGTGTCTGCCCCTTGCATGCACATGCAAATATTTATCCATAGGTATTTCTTAACAACATAAAAAGGATATGGGATGGAATACTCTGTTTGGTCAATTCTGGCACCTATCTTGTCCGTTCCTCCCCAAGGGAGGGCTGCAGGTTGGACCTCTTTCTTCCTTCTGGAGGGTAAAAGTTTTCCTCAGAGCTGAGCAGTGTCCTTGGCTCTGCATACCAGTCACTAGCAGTAACTATAAACATCAAGTGTTATCAGTTCTAGAAGCACACACTGTCTGAGAAACTTGCTGTTAATTTCAGCAAGTGTAACTACTTACAAGAGACTTAGCTAAAAGCAAAAGTACAAGACAGAAAATCACCTTTATCCTGGCCCAAACCAGGACACCAAATCAACTTATATTTTTTCTGCCTTTGAAATCCTTGGCCTAAATTGAGTTAATTTTTATCTACCTCTACCTTTAGCCTACAAAACATGCTTTAAAATCCTGGGGTTTTTTGAAAAACATATGAGGGTACAGAGGGCAACTTGGTACCACTGGAATTTTTTTATTACTTTCAAATTACACCATGTATTTGATGGAAGCTTTACACATGGGACACTACTATGCTGACAAACAAGAAGGTGGTAAACCAACACTATTCAAAACAGGAAGATGGACTGCATGATCACTCCCATTACATAAAAGAACTACACTCTACTTACTAGGGCAGCACCAAAGGAAGAAAGGCTTCCCTTCCTACCCAGTCTACCCACACAGTGATAAAGTCTTTTTAACCCTGAATTGCTTTTTATGCCATAAGTCTACTTGGAACTATGGAACTAAAAGAGCTTAATTGTATTTATTAGAGAATAAACATAGCATCATTTTCCAAGAAATACAGGACACATGTTAATACACACATGCATTTGGTTGGGCTATCATACATACATGTGTGTATGTATCCACAGTTTCTCAATCAATTCCAAACTTATTTGT
>NC_044251.1:17490877-17508377 GCF_003957555.1 Calypte anna
TGCAGGGTTTGAGACTGGTTGTTACTGCAGCTGCTGTAGATTCTACCAACTCATCCAGAAGCCAAAATCTGCCTAATAAACAACAGATAAGGGAAAAGAGATTGGTGTCTAGAATCGAGTGAAACCTACAGCCACAAAACAATAGTGCACACCTCAGCTCTGAATCTTTAAAAAGGCTTTTTATGCTTCCTAAACACTACAGAATTTCACTCTGATGTATCAAGAAGTCTGCTGGAATGCTTCAAAATCCCATTTCATAAGCAAACTGAAAGTGTAGAGCTCCAGACACTTTGTAGAAATACTCTACTTGCACACAAAAAATCTAGCAAATGTTGAGTTGTTACAACCACACGGCACAAGATGTGTTTAAAGCTTTACTATGGAACATAGTTCCAGTAAAATAATTATGCAATCTCTATACCCTTCATTATCACCCTCATTGTAGAGTGTTCTATCAATGTGATTTGTGATCTAAGTATATCAAAAACTGTCATCTACTAGCACCAGTGAGAAGTGGATCAGGCCCTTTAAGATCTAAACAAAACAGAGCTCTTGCCAAAGAGATGCCAGTAAGTTGAAGCATGAAAAGATAATGAGTTAGGGGAAAAAAAAAGAAAAAACTTGCTTTAAGTATCAGAAATTTAAATAATTTTTTTGCTTTCTGGATTTTGAAGTTGTCATCTTCCTTAGAAACATGAGCTAGAAACTTTCTCCATCTTTAGAGGAAAGCTGAAATTCTATACTATTTTGTGATTCCAACTGCAGCTGTGTCATATAAAAACTGTAGTTAACACACCACAAGATTTCTTCCTTCCTCTCTGTACCTTGTTTCATCATCAACTCACATTTCATGTGCTATTACAGTCTGAAGGTATTCATAAGATCCTGTTCAATATATATGGGAAATAAATTATTAGACTTCCTTTTGTTTACCTTCTGCAAGTTGGTTTCTCCTAAGAGGAGAGTTGGTGGTGAAGGCTTTGGAAGCTTGAACTTCATGTTCCACTCCAACTTTCTTTTGTGATGGGGGGAGAGCCATGGATAAGCTTCTGACTCTCTCACATGTACAACAAACCCCCTTAATGACTGTCTCCATTTTTGCCAAATAAAACAGGTGAGAACATAACAAGAAACATGTTCAGTTGGGCTGCATTAGCAAAGGGCCTCAAACCTCTCAATTTGGGTAAAAGAGCCTTTCTTTTTACTACTCAAAGAGGTCAGACAAACCAGCAGGTCAGGACTGCCTCTGGCTGGATGTGTGTGTTTATCAGTGGCTGCTGAGTACAGTCTAGAAGAAAGCAAAGTTCTTGGAAAAAACATGGCCTGTGTGTAGAGCAGGATACCACAGAGGATGGTGAGCATTCAGTGGTTTCACAATAATTTTTAAAGTGTTCCCCCTGAAAATTATGTCCTCCACCATACCTTACTTTTCCTGGTTTAGTGACTTAGAACTTTTTACCAGATTTGTGCAAAAATTAATGTTTTTTGCTTTAAAGATGATCTGTGCTTTTCAGACTGAACCTAGGACAATTTAAAGATTCTAACTAAACAGAATATGTTTTAAATCGTGGGGTTTGAAGATTTTTGTAATCCTGTAGTGTATCCCATTTTTGTGTGTTTTTCTCCATTTATGCATGCTGTGAAAATTTTTTGTGGCTTGTATTTGATAGATTGAGTAGTTTCTATCAACGTTTTGGGGGGAAATCACAACAGTCCTTGTCCTTTGGGCAGTTGACATTTCTGTGCAGCAGTGGCTCATAATTTGCATGGTGTTCACACTGAAGTCTCAATGACACTCTCAGTTTTCAAATAGCAAATTAACTAATATCCAAAGATATTTTTTATTAACCAATTTTCTGAATTCCTGTTTTTATTTTTAAAACTTTAAATAATGTGGTTATGTTTACAAAAAGAGGTGATGTGACTAAGTTCAAAGTGAGGAATGTGTAAGTTCTATTGCAGTGCTTTGAAACTTAAAATCTCACACGCATTTAGCATCATATAAAGGAGTGCCCTAAGTTAGGACTGTTCAGCAGTCATAAATTGTCCTTTCATCTCTCAAGGTTAATTTACAGAAAGGGACCAATTTATTCATTCTGAAGTAGAGAAAAATTGTATTTCTTTCCTAAGAGACTCATGCACTGTAAGCAAAATATTTGTTTCTAAACAACAAGCTTTATTCTCACCTCTGAGGAGGCAAGAAAATAGCACCACTTCACCTTTTAGAGTGGCTTCTTCATATTATTCATGCTAGTCTTCTCTTGCTAATTTTATGACTATAATGAGGCAATGGCATGCTAGTTAGCACAGAATGACCTTCTAATTGAAAAGTTGTAAATTTAGTCTCAGTGGCCAGCACTAGCAGAAATTCAAATAAATAGGGATGCAGAGTCCTTACAATGAGTTGGCCTCTTGACCAGGTTACTACCAAATTCCTGGTCACCTCTCATCTGGCAGTGCTTTGTAACTCCTTGGTGTTAACTGTCTGTCTTGTTACAAGTTAGGTTAGGATGAGAAGAACAAAGAGCAAGGAGTCTTCTATTAGTTAAACAGAGGATTTTGCATTTGAATATCTTCAATATCTGAGCTAATACTATACATTACAAAGCAGCCTCTCAGTCACATAAGGCTTACTGTTTAATTTCCAAATCATGATAAAAAGCTGACCAGACTGATGCATCAATAATTCCTGTCTCTTTATACAGTTTTTCTTGATCATAGTTTTAATGTTTGTGCATTTATTATTTGAAAGCACTATTAACATTGGTTTAATGAGATTTTCTTTTTGACAAGCACTTAAGATTGGTGCCCAGATACTACAGTGATAAGTATTAGGGAAGATAGATGGATACTTGTGAGCAACTCTTGAGCTGCAGAGTCTGCAGTGTTCAGTGTGTCTTAGAGGCAGACAGATTACGAAATGGTCACAGCAAATTATCCTACCCACACATAAATAAATACCTCTCAGGATCTTGATCCTGCTGCTTGGTGCTGTCTCACTGAAGTTCATACCACTTGCTAGCACTATATTAGTGATAACTAATAAGAGGTGATAGTCTTTCATAATATAGAGCAGCCTTATGCTGTCAGTGTCATGTGTCTTTATCAGGAATGCATCATACAGACAATGGAAATTTTACATATCCTTTAAAGTTTTGCATTTTGTGTATTTGGTTGTTAGACAAATAGAGCAAGCTTTGCTGACTTCATTTTCATTCTTGGCAGCATGTTTTTATCATAAGGCAGATAGTCATTAATTTACAGAATCAACGCTGGGAACAGCTTTTGTGATCTCATATTAAATTTTCCCCTGAATCCGCCCCTTGGCAAAAATTACTCACATCGTTAAAAAATATTTAATTAGGCTGTAGTTTATACCCAGCTCACTGGGGAAATGTTGGAATTAATATGATTTGCATGAATTCTGTTTCTCTTTTTCTGTTAGAGATTAGTTTTGAATTCAGTTCAGCGGGTCGCTGACACTGCCAAGGACTCACAATCGTGAAGGTCAAACAGGTAGCAAATACTTCCCCTGGGTAGCTTCCCTGAAAAGACAGCTCAAAATTGCTTTTAATTATGGGTTACCTAAAAGGCCACTTGCTGTTTTTATTTTTCTACAGATCTCTGAAACATGATGTGGCTGGAAGTTCTGGGTACACCACATCAGTTCAAATCACGTTTTCACTTCTTTTTCCGTTCTTAAAAATGAATAGCATGCAAACCTCAACTAGAGATTTGTAAATGCACACAAACAGGTATACATACGTGTGTGTTTATGTTTAAACCAAGCTCCTTTTAGTGGATTTTCCTCTGTTGCAGTGGGGGGAACCTAAAATTGTCTTTATCTTTCCTACGGTTGGAAGAGAAAAAAACCAAAAAAAATATTTTGAAAGAAAAATATTTTCCTTCACAGCAATTCATCCACTGCCTTAATTATTCTTCACAAGATAAGATACAATGTTTAGTTATGCAATCTCTTGTTTATGATTTCAAGGGCTAGAAAAAACCCTGGGGATCCACAATCCTGTGCTTTTTATAAAGAGAATTTAATGGAAATTTTAATTAATAATCTAATCAATCAATTAATCTCCGTTACGTAAGTGTTGAAATCTAATTCTCCTTCACAGCTCTATCTGCACAGAGAGAAATGAAATGGCTGCCTACTTATCAGGATGATAGGAAGCTGTTACAGACACAAAGAAAAAGTGAAACTAATAGTTTTCTGAAGCTGGCACAGATAACATAATGCTAACCAAGTACTCTTGAATTTGCGATAGATCACAATATGTCAGTGTGGTGAACTGTTGTACAATTCATTTCAGAATTTCATTTAACTTTAGGTGAGTACAAGAATGTAAGAACAGTCCTCCATTGAGTTAGGAACTGAATGATTTGTTTTTCAGAAACTGACAATTATGGTGTACCAGTAAGTCAAAAAATCCTGTTAAATAGTGAGTGTCACATGCTGTTGACTTTTGCTTCGAGTTCAGGAAATGTAAACCATCTGCTGTATGAAATATGTGCAGACCACACCATGCTGTTGACTAGCCAACTGTTGATAAATAAATATTTATATAGTAAGTGATTTATATAGGGATTCTATCAGTACTGCAAAGGTGAGAGTCAGTCTGACCCTTATTCTAGGACTGCAAGTCAATCCAAGCTCTTTGGAGCCTGGAATCCTGCCAGAGGTGCCTACACTACTGATGGTAATTTAATTGATAACAATGCAGATGAAGATTCCTGCATGCACAAATTCATCTCCAAAGCAGATTCTGTGTATGTGTGTCTGTTTAGTTTCAAATACTCAAAAAAATCCATTAAGAGAGTTTTATGTGTCAGAAAGAGAAGGAAATCATATATAGGGTGATACATTATGTGCACCTTCTGCCACCAAGCTTCTACTTTCTTTTGAAAACTGAATTCTTATGTGTAAAACTGAGTTCAGTGTGTAAAAATACTTACAGGAGAGTTTACAGTTTAGTGAAGAGCCTTTTACAGAAAAGTGTAAAAATATAAAGCAACTTTGAAAAGTGCAATTGAAGATCTGTCATATTATTAATGTATTTAATAACTGGCGCTTCATACCATGTGCTACAGTCAATGCAAACTGGACACATAAACTCCTATAAAGTCTGAAATGTAAGTTTTTCAGTAGAGATGGTACACATAAGGAAATATTGTTTCTGGGCAGTTTTTGGACTACAGAAGGCTTCCTAGATACTTACATCAAGATCTGATTTAATGCCCTTTAGTTCTTTCCCACTGTAACAGAAAAAAACCAAGGGACAAAATGTCAAACTGAACGATCAGTAATTTCCCACTTCTTTAAAGCAGTATATTTTTTCTTTTTTCTCTGGCATATTCATTTTCCTTCCTTTCCCAAGATGCAAGTCCTGATAGCTTGTTATTGCACTCTTTTTGGCAAGGAAAGGCCCCAGCTTTATTTTAGCACAAATTTGTCCAAATACTGTAGTATTAATTGTGTACACTATACACAAAAATAATAGCTTTCTTTGCCAGCATGCAGACTTTCCAATCAATTATAGGACTCTTTTCTTACTGAAGAGGTTTGAATTTTCTTGCCTGTCAGTGGAAAACTGACCATTCCAACCCACAGAAGTATATTGATCTAAAGAAAACCAACATTTCTCACTCCAGTTTGTAGGGACTGAAAAATTGTTACATTTATTTGCCTGCATCCTTGTGCTGTCCTTCTGCTCTTATATTGTTTTTCTCCTTCTGCTCCTCAGATAGGCATCCTCGTCCCTTACAGTATTCAGGGACCATTGGTCCATAAATACACCATTCTGAGTGGGGCTGATATAAAACACATTGTATACCCAATGTAATATACCACTTACAATAAGATGCCAACATTATGCTGAGGAGAGGCTTAAGAAGTGCCAGTCAAGCATACAAGTTATTGTGCTACCATCTGGTTTCCAGCAGCAAGGCAACACCATTGAGTTTCCCGAGCAGCCATTAAAAGCTTTGTTACAGCACATCTGAGGTTTACAGCACTGTCGCACCTGAAGCATGATAGAGACCTTTTGTAATGCCATCCTGTTCTTCTTCCTGCTGTTTGGATCAGAGGCAGCTCTACGGATGGCCTTATTATCTTGTTGCTCTTCACTGTAACTCCAGTCCTTAGTTGCATCATCGAAACAGCAAGGAACCCTAGCAGTCTCAATAGTGGGTTTCATTTCTAGATTAATTGCATGAGAGAAAAATCATATGAGTAAATGTTGACAATCACTTAAAGCCATTAAAAAAGGATGGAGTGATTAGATAGAAAACTTACTTATCACTTGCACTAAACATAGGCACTCAGAAAGCAGTTAAGTAAGGTTAAGTAGATAAAATAAATACAACCCTTTATAATGTTCTCTCACTTGGTTCAGATATGTACAATCAGACTGTATTTGATTTTTTTTTACCTCTAGAAAGACAGTGGTACTGGATTAACATGTAGTTTTATGCAATTATTAGCAACAGAGAGAATTCCACAGTCTAAAGAACTGGACTTATTTTCCTAAGGTAGGAAGGATATTTATTTTTACTGCATATTGACTCAGTCGCATGGCCAAAGTATAGCAAGCAAGTCAATTAATGGACACCTAAATCTTTTCTATTCTTGTTTTCCTGGATTTATTGTCTGTATTACATTTATCATTCTATCACGGAAGTTCCACTTCCTTTCTTGGTTTTTTTGTAGTTGTTTCTCAGTGATTATATTCCTCTTAATCTCCTTCATTAGTTCTTAATTTCCCACTGTTCTGCTGATGTTTCTTTGAGTTTAGCTCCATTTTCACAGTTACCCTGTCCTCTCTTCCAAAGATTTCCATAGTTCTCTGTAATTCTGAGTCCTGGATTTTCCTGCCTTCTCTGAGTATTTCCCTCTTTGCTGAACCTTGCCGTTGTATTTCAGTCACCTCCTACATTTCTTTCCTAGTATAAGCAGAAGTGAGCTTTTGGTCTAGTATTGCCCAACGTGTATTAGGTAATGAAACATGCAGATATTAAAAAAACTTCAGGTGCAAAAAATGCTGCCAAGCTCTAAAGGTGTCTTTTGTCTTTAGAACTGAGGACTTTGCAGTTGCTATTGCAGGTATATATCAGGCTGCAGAACTTTCTCCCTCCTGTCTGTTCTTCAGTAATAATGAAAACTGCAAAAGTGCATATGTAAAGTATTTTTTATCAATTCTTCTTTCTGTCTCTCTCACAAATTAAAATTCACTGTCATCCCAGTATCCAGATTCACCATCATGATTTCATCTCCATGCCTTCCATAATGCCTGCTGAACTAAGTCAGCTCTCCCTAAATCCAATTGTATTTTAGTTCTGAAACCATTCAAAATTTTTCCTTTCATCTGTACCCATTTCTCAATTATTTGGTTGTCTATGACCTTATTGATTTAATCTTTCCCTTCTGATACAGCCTCAGTCTCACTTTTTTGTTTGGCCACAAGAAAACGTGACTATTACATTCTTTTCTTACCAACACATAAAGATTCTAAAATTTTTATTTTTCTGACAACTCTGCTTCAGTTCCTTTATGTTCTCACAGTAATCTCAGGTTGCTTCAATGTCTTTCCTGATTTTGGCTTTCATGCTGCCTTGTGGTCTTGGCAGAAGCCTGTAAATCTCATTTGTTAGCTCTTGTATATCATGTTCTCCTTTTTCAGACTGCTTCTCTCCTACTTTAAAATACAACATGTTACCCATATTCTTCCACTCCATCAATTCTTTCTTCTACCAGAATGTTGGGAATTCCTTTCTTATTACCTGGGTTCAGTTGCATGTTTGATGGCAAGGCTTATTTTACTACATCATTTTTGCATACAGTGTTGCATAAATTATTAATAAAGAAAAGTAAAATTTTTAAAGGAATAGTCAAAGACAAACGAGGCATGACTGAACATGGGAGTTTCTTTTCTTCATTGTCATCCTACTATTTCAATATAATTTTTATTTTTATTGTTAAGTAAGACAGAACCAATATAGGTGAGCTAAATACCCATGTGCAGTTTTAGGGAATACAGCTTTATGAAATCAATAGGCAATTTTTGGTAGAATTTAGATGGCAAGGTTTACAACAGTATGTGGTTTACAAGTGTGGGTTTTCCTCCAATTTAGACCCTCAATAAACAATGAAATGCTTAATGAAGTTAGAATATAAATCCTTCTAAAATTAACATGTTTATTCCAGTAAACTTTGTCCTGATCTCTCTCATATGAAGGGCAGTGCAAGCAATATCTACTTGAACAAATTTCATGTAGCATGCAGGTATATTGTGGGTTAATCCAAAAGAATGTGCATCTCTAGAAATATTCACAATGTCTCAAGCATTTGTTCTTTTTTTTTCTCTTAACATGCCTGATATGGAAATTCATCTGTGAACAGTGTTTTTTATTCGTGTTTTCACAGAAGCATATTTGCATGTCCTAGAAAAGAATCAATATTATGAATGAGAACTCTCCCCAAAAGTCTTTAATTATATGCCTGAGTATCAATATGTAATATCTTACGTTTCCTCAGATTTTTTCTTATTTTAGCTGACACAGGCAGACTTTGAAAGGAGTAAAACCAGCAATGTAACCACAAAATGCATGCAAACTTGTTAAAGGTGATGGCAAAATAAAAAGCTCCAGTCAGTATGATCAGTAAAAAAAAAAAAAAGGCCAGCAAACTGTCTATCATGTGATGAAATTTGACAGTAGGGATTATGGCTTTGATGGACCAGAACAGCTAATAGAAGAAGCTGACATTTTTGAAACCCTGCTAATTAAGGGTTCCTTCCTTAATATTAAAATAAAGTCTTTGTCTGGGTTTTATGGTTGGAGAATCAGGTGTTTTCATTAATATATGCCAGTCAGTCTTAATAAGCTTGGAGGGCAGAGGAAGTTATTATTGAGTGACCTTCTACAAAATAAGCATGTTGCTAAGGGCTCTAACCCTGCCCTGTTCAGACTGATGAATCTCATTTCCAATGCAAAAAGCTTCACAAGAAATCCAAGTATTCTCTGTGCAATCACAGAAAATAATCCTTGTGTCTCTTGTAATGTCCAGAATTGCCACTTACTATACTACTACTGTACAATGAATATTACAATACATATTATTTTTCTAGCACAATTGTCTACATTTCTGAATTGCCAGGAATAGAAAAACTTATTGTCAAGACACTTGTATTGAAAAGTCAGCTCATTTTAATACTTCTCAAATAGTCATCTACCCTGTTCATGAATTATAATGCACAGAATACATCTGACAGTACTGGCTTTGAAAAGGAGATATATCTATTATTACATATTCATTTTCAAATAGATTTTGAACAGATTTTAAACCATTCATTGAAATTCATTGAAATGATAAATTCACAGTTGGATTTTGATTGACTTTTAATCTAATTTTACATTTAGTAATTTTTCATTTTTATTTTTTTTTAGTAGTAATTTTGATTTTCTGTAGATTTTTCAAGCTAAGTGAAAGGGTGTGGTAAGCTACTAAGACACATAATATGTTTTCAGATAGACATTAGAAAATCAGCCGATGAATCAGATGAAATAAGTGCAGCATTTTAACTACCAGTGATGTGTCTCACATCAATTTTTTGCAAACTGGACAGTTTGTAACACCCCAAGACATTCTGCAGATATGTCCTACTGCTTTCTTGCTTTTTACTTTCCTTTCTTTTCTCTCACTTGGTCAAGTCAGTACTATAAATGATTCTGTGAGATACTGTGGTCATAATAAATACAGTGGATGAAATTCAAAGCAACACATACAGTTTGCTGACACTATGCTAATAAAATAACATGGCTGCTGAGCAGGAATGTCAGAGTTTGGAGAATATACACTCTCCCAGCTCACTGTGTGAATCTCTAAAAGTTGAGCATTTAATAGGAAGCAATCAGCTGTCTCGCACTCCTGGATCTTCTTCCTTTAAGTGATGGCAGAGCAGATGGATCTACTTCTTTCTCATCCAACCCAAACCAATCTATCACAATATGTAGTGTATTTGATAAGACTTATTCCAAAGCCAGATTTGCTTGTTTCTTTATTTCAGTTTAAATTGGCTTCAGAACTCAAACACTGCAACACAAGTAGATGTTCATACTCTTGGATAGTCCTTACCCTATATCATTACGTATACAAATACACTGTAAGCCAGTGAGACAGTTCACACCAGTGCCAGTGTTAAAAAAGACAAAACTGAGGACCATTTATTTCATTTTTGTCTAGGCTTTTCATTCCCAGGGCATTTTTACACAGCATTACATTATAAAATAAAATAATAATAATAAAACAAAATACAATAGTGCCCTGGGAAACATATCCCATCTTAAATAAGACCCACTATCCAAGGCAATGTTTGAGTTATTTCTGAATGCCTAAGAGAAGCCATATTTTAATATAATAGCACAATTTAGTCCAGTTAGTCTACAAAATGCTCTGAATATGAAAAGCTCTCTATATTCTGTTCCATTGAAGTCAAAGCCATGTATATCCCTTGAACTTTCAATATCGTTTCTTGATTTATGTATTTGCTGTTTGGGATTTTTTGATACTTCACCACTTGAGAATTTTTTCCCCAAATGAAAGTAACTTGATTTGGCTCCATAACCAACCTTGACCCTACTCAATTTGGACTACTCCAAAGGAAAGGAAAAAATAATAAGCGCAACATTGTTCTTAGCATGTGTAAAACTGATCAAATTAAAAGTTCCACAGGTCTGTCTGTCTTCTTTGTGTTTGAGGGTAACATGGGTGTGGCTATGGATGTAGATTGTGGAGGTCAGGGAGGTAGCTAGAGCATAATAGTGATTAGCAGTGTTTCTAGTGGACAGATACCAACAACAGAGGGAAAACAGCCTTAAGTATTAGCATCTTGTAAGCAGCTGCAGTTTACAGGAGTGAAACATTAGATTCACCCTGAGAATGCTTTTTACACATATAGTTTTGGGGCATCTAACATACTGCTGCCCTGTAGCTGTTTCTGTTCTTTTAATATTCTAGTATTTAAAGAAATGTAAAGTAAAAACTTGAAGCAACTGAAAGCGGTCAGAATGAAAGTATTAGGAGTTACAATCCTTACATATCAGTATGTTTTGGGGAATTCTTTTTATTGCTGCTTACACTGGGTTTAGAACTCCAAAGCTTAGTCTTAAAAAGTCTAACCAAAAGCTGATTTCTGATGACAAAACTCCTGTGGACATCAATGTGAGTAAGAGCTAACCCTCTGAGGTTAGAAATATTCCACTCTCATCCTTGTTGGCTTCGTGTTGCTAAGTAGTATGACAAGGTCTTTCTTACACCCTCAGCAGTATTTTATGCACTGCCTGCTGTGGCTCATCTAAGTGCCAATGTTAGTGCTCATTCACCAAAAAAGTAAGAGTAAAGCAGAAATGCTATCTTTATGCAGAAATCGATACTCATAAATAAAAGAACCAAAGTCACTTTACTCAAATACTGTAAATGCTATATTTTTTACTGTAAACGTAATTGAAACAAGGTCATTCATTTTAGTGCTGAAAAACAAATGGAGTACTAAGCTAGATTAACTCCTTCGTCAAGAATAAAGGATTTTTGTGGAGTATGGAAATATATTCCACAGCAGAAGCAAACAGATGATTTCCACTTCCAAACATTGCAAGTGCAGCTCAGGAAAAGAGTTATGATGAGAAAATTGTACTTTAGGATGTTTGTAAAGGACGCCCTGATTGCTGACAATAAGATAATACTGTAGGAAGTGTAGTATCAAGTTGAAAACTCCTATAATATCAGTATGTCTTAACAAAGTGATTCTCATAATTTAAATATAATTCTGTCCTTAGAAGGAGTGATATATGAAATGTGAGGCTTGTGCTAAATGTGACAGGATATAGGGTGCCCAGTGGATGCCCCAATGGGCTGAATTATCTGTCTGCACTCAGACATACAAATGTATGAATATATAGAAATATAGAATATAGAAAGGAGCCAAATTACAGAGCCAAGACAAATGTAAACCATATGAAAGGATTAAAAAGACACAACCCAATGTATTTATACAATACACAGTGTTTAGGGTCTAGAGTGGTGAGTAATTTAATATAGAAGGAAGAGAGGTAACAAGAGCCAGAACAATCAGCATATGCCACTCCACCAACACAGTTGTGAATCATGCAAAAATCTGTGTTAGATCTAAAAGTGTTACTCTCATTCCAAAGTGATCGATATGCCTAATCACTTTTAAGAGGAAGGCATTTTTTATCATACAATGTAAAAATGTTTGCATCATGTATCATTTCTCTACGGCTTCAGACTTTGCTTTCCTATTAGCTCTTATTTTCCTGTCTTCCTCATCTTTCATAAAATTGAAGCTAAACATCTTGGCAGTTATCTTTTGCTCTAGCATCTCAGCTGATACATTTGAGCGTCATAGTATTTTTCTATGCCTGCATCCACATGGCTTTCAGAACTGGAGGGATCTGAGGGATCTCCAGTTCTGGGTAACAAGAAAAATGGATGGAATTTTCCGGAGACACACAAAAGGAAACTGAAGGAAAAAGAGAATTCAAGATGAGAAGTAGAGAAGCCATGTGAATGACATGGGAAGGGCTCCCCTCCCAGCCTGGCACACAGTCACAGGGGCTAGTACAAAGAACTTTAATTCCTTTGTTCTCAGGATATATAGGGTCACAAAGAACTGGCAAGAGCAATCGCTGTACAAGGTGAACAGAAAATAAAAATTGGAGCCTAGCTGAGCAAAAGCAGATGTCTCTGTAGTACCCCAAAAAAGATGTCTGTGTAATACCCCAGTGCTAGTGTCAGCTGCCTTGCATACACTTGCACCTGTTACACGCTGGGTGCCACCTTACGTAGGCTGCTGAAGGCTGAAAGTCCACACCCCATCCCAACAGGAAAAATCTCTAGTTGATAACTGCCTAACATAAAGGTATTAAGGGTTTTATATCCATGACCAAGTTTTCAAAGAAGCTGTCTCAATCTGAGCATCCAGAATCAAGGGCTGCTTTTGAAAAGTTGACCTTGGCCTTTGGGGAGACACTTGGAAAGACTTCTCTTATAATGTTTCCTGAAAGGTAAATTTGAATCTCATTCTGTATTCCTACATTGGACTAAATTGAAGGTGCCTCTACTGATGTCAATAGTGTAATGAAAATTGCTGTAATTTCTTAGATTTTTTTTTAGTATCCTGTGCTAAATAAGTTACATGCTGCTGGGTGCAGTAATTTAAAGATGTATTTATTCTGTCCCATTCACTGCTGAACAGAAGCTTTTTTTTTTTTTCTCTTCTCTCTGATAGTATAAAAAAAACTTTATTCAGAAGAGTTTTTAAGTTTTGTGTCTGACCTTGATACAAATTAATTACATTTTAAAGCAAGATGGGTAAGGAAAGAACAGTTTTTCTGCCAAAGCAGTCCAATATTCAGTAGAATGCCGTACTATGTAAAAGTTTTGAAGAGGGAACCTGTAGTGAAATGAGGCAACCAGGTGCCACTAATTGCCAGGTAGTGGGCATGAGCTTGTGTTAAGCCCACCTGTGCCTGATTAGGGCGGGCCCCAACTGCTCATGAGCAGGATTAGGGGGCCAATAAAAGGCTCGGCTCAGTCCTGAGCAAGCCAGCAGAGAGGTCTGTTGCTTCTGGAGCTGTAGCACTGAGCCAGGCTAGTCAACCCTGAGGGCAACCAACTCAGGGCACTGTCTGTGCACTTCTGCTGGAACACCTGTTGGACCTTGGAGCCCTGTGCCCTAAGAGAGGTTTGTCTTGCTACAGGAACCCATTAGTTCAGAGAAAAAATTATTCTAATTGTGTATAAATATGCATTGTATTTCAGTCTCTTATTGGGATTTCATTTTATAAATTGCAGTACACAGGGGCAACTGTTATATTGCATTCTATGCTTCATCTCTAATGTTCCTTGTTGGGTTAAAAGCAGCTTTGTATCTAGAGAAATGTGAAATAACCACAAAGTTCATGCTTATTCAACTATCTACAGTTTTAATCCTAATAAAAAAAAAAATCAATATGGAATAGGTATATGACTGCTTTTCCTGTTGCTGGGCTATTTGTTACTGTATTTCACCTTAAAAACTATTTAATTAATGATTTCATAATTATTCATTAATCATTTGGGAGTTTACAGCGCACTGTCCATTTCCACAACCTCAGAATGCAATTTATCCATGTAATGAAATGGGATTTATGGTAGCACTAACTTTTGTTCTTGCAAAATACCACAGACAGTATTGCTTGGTACAGGGAGAATAGCAAAAGCTATTGATGTGCCTGCTTGAAAAGGCAAATTAAGCCTTGTTTCCATTTCTTCAGTAGAATGTTGGACTTCAAAATACTTACATTATCTGCCAAACTGTGAAGTTACCAAATATGAAATGCTAATGTCCTAGATATTTTTATAGCTTCAAGGATTTTATGCCATAACAATGACTTCTTTAAAATGCTAACTCCTCTGAGATTTTTGGAAATAGCGTAGAAAAGAAAAAAACTATTGTCTAATACACTGTAAAAGAAAAAAAAAAAAAAAAAGGAATTGCCAACCAGTTTATCTGCAAAAGGATCTGCAGTTTCCTGTTGCCATAAGCAGATATAGAGGTCCACACTCCACTGTCACTTCATTAGTAACAATCTGCAGCAATTCTTTTGAAGTCAGTACAGTTAACCAGCTGTGAAACTGATGTTACTACAATAAAATCCAGACATACCATGGCAACGCTTTCCATAATGCACCAAACTCAGTTCTCGTGCTTCTTTCAGATTCTCACTATTGTGTGTTAATAGTAAAACAATAGTATCTCTAGTACTACAGAATGGTAACCACTGGTAAATTTATGTTTTTTGTAGCGGTCACCACTGTGATTGAAGAGTAGCAAATGCAGGCAGCATGCGTGACTTGTCTTGCTCAGAGCCATGCAAGGCACAAGTATAGCTAGAGACCTTTTGACAGCCAGCACAATACTCATTCCTCTAGAGCATATTGCATGCATCCTATACATATTCAGTTCAGTTAGAAAAAAACTCTTTTCTACCAATCAGGGCAGTGTATGAAAATAATTCCCTCTCTCTGTGCTGCATGCATCATGATTATGGATGTGCTGAAGCACCAATAATCAATCTCAGTTACTTGAGAACGTGTTGTCGCTTGCTGCTCTTACTCATGCAAAGCATTGTACAAAGAAGCAGAAGTAATACAGGTTGGTTTTTATGGAAGTATTATTGTACATGAAGTACTGAGAGGTTATACATTATAATAGGAACACAAGCTTCTTAGTGTTGTTTATTTTGATGTGTTTTTATAAATTATTATGGGAACTAAAATATGAGCTGTGTGGATGGACTGTCCGCTAGAGTACCTTGGGCTTTTCTCCCACTTTCTTCCACCCATCCAAGAAACTTGCAGGGCTGGCTTTATCAGGCACTTTTGATTTCTCTCAGTGAACTATTTTCTTTCTGCAGAGACTAATTTAAAATGATCCAATCTGCATCATATAAAACTGACATCTCTTTGTAAGTAGCAGATGGCAACAGAACAGTTCAGAGGTGCAGGGATCGTCTGTATTACACAAAACAATGAAACATTCATTTGCATCCCATTTACCTTGAGGAAACTTCAGCACAGGTTTAATGTTAAACACGTGCTTAGTGTTTTGTTGAGCTGTAAAGCCCCAAAAAGGCTGCTCTCTCAGCAGCAAAAAGAAGCCTAAAATTCAGTGAGTGCTACCGAATTGACTTCCAATGAGTACAAAATAAACTCATTTGAAGGGTGAGAAAAAAAAATCTCTGAAGTCGGCACCTCATACCAAGGATTTCTTTGCTCCCAGAGCAGTAAATCTGAGGAAGAGTAAAGTGGCTAATGACAAGACCCAACCTGTGCAATTATATTGGGTCTTCTCAAAGTCTGGTATTTCCTTTTAGATTCTGTCTTTTTTAGTCTACTGGCTGAAATGAAGCACACTATTAAACTGCCACTTCTGGGTATTGGGTTGTTCATGGCTTCTCTCTATTTTTGTCATCCAAGGCTGCAATGATTTTCTCAGGGGTTTTTGTTGTTATTGCCATACTAGTCCATGGTATAGCTAAGTCATAGCATCATTTTAAATGATCTTGAGTTCAGCTGAAGATTGGCAGTAGGAACAAATTAGGTCATAGCTCTTCTTATAACCCCACATGCAGAAAAAGAATATATGATTGCAGTCTTGTTTCGTCTTTCATGCTTAAAGCACCGGTGTCATTAACCAGTCCATGTCCTGAGAACGTATAGTTTTATTTGAATCATCTTGTTGAATGAATGAGTAACAATAATCTTATACAAAAAGTCATCTTGCTTGTGGTTTGTTTAAAATACCTTAACATAATCCCTGCAAAATTCCAATTCAAGCAACTGGAATTTTCTTTTTATGAGTTCAATTACAGTGATCATGAACCTTACCATCTCTCTTTTTAAAGTACTTGCCATAGATAGTATGCTGGAATTTCCCTTACTTTGCTATACTCTTAGCTCTGCAAATCAGTCTCTTCCTGAGACAAGTAAAGATAACTAAGGCTGTGTCTGGTAAATGTCCTGCCCTATAAAGTCCATGCATTCCTGTATATCTGCTGTTAGAGCAGTTTATTCCTGCACTTGTGCTTTCTCATTTCACATCTGTCCAAGCTGCCCTTGAACCATGACTGTTTCCCAGGGAGGTGGGAGCAGGCACATGTGGAGTGGAGAGGAGTGAAGCAAAGCTCCAGTTGTCACAGTGCCTTTGCTGCCTCAAATATTTAGGGTTAATAACTTTATATGTATCATGTTCTGAGGTAGTTTTGCTTGTTGCCAGTCTCTATGGGATGTGTGAGTACTTGTATTTGAAATGGGTACTTGGACTTTGTAGTTTAACATAGTTAATAGTACAGCTGTGGAATGAAATATGTGCTGAAGTATTTCAAAAGAGGAGTTATGATTGAAATGCAGTGGTGAAAAGCTGACAGAGTTTATCAAAGTGCTGCAGTTTACTTTCATACAGAAGGAGAGTTGCTGTTTTCATATGCACTAATCCCCAAATAACCATCCAGAAATATTAAAATACACATTTTATTAGTTTCATTTAATTTCTTAATTGCTCAAATTCAGTTTACCAATTTATTGCTGTGTGAAATGCTTAGAGGCAATGCGTACATTAAAGGGATTATTTACATGTAATCCCTCCCTCCCAAAGGATACAAACTGATCATTTATGAATCCTGATTTACACTCTGTAACAATACCAGATGAATGAAATAGTTACTGTAGACCAATGTAGCTCCTGGAAGTGCAATACTGTGTGGAGTATGATTTAGCACTAAACCAGAACTCTCTTTTTCACTGATGGTTTTGGTAAAGGTGTGTAAACTTCACTTTTAGAATTTATATGAACCAAACTAAAAATGCTTGCTGCAATTGAGCCATATTTTTAATGGAAATATGTGCAATCAAGACATTAAATCTAACCTTGGG
>NC_044251.1:17513377-17518377 GCF_003957555.1 Calypte anna
CTCTAGGCAAAACAGTTATCCAAGGGTTTTAAGAACTACTGTATATTTCTCCGTAGTAAAGAAACATTTCCCTTTCTGTTCCTAAAACCATCTTATATCTCTAACACCAGTTAGTAACTCTGAGACTGGTGTCAGGAATAGCATATCCCAGCTGCATTTTAGAATGAATTGAGCTGGGACAAGGGGTCCTTGGAGCTTACTGAATGGGTGAGAGCTTTTAAAGGGAGAAATCAATACTACAGCAGGATTTAGACAACTTAACAAAATAAATCAGACAGAACTTTGGTCAAAGAATAACTTCAACAAGTTAACCCGTGGAATTCCTGAAGAACAATCTATAGCACTTCACTTAAACTCTCTGTTGAAAAGTAGAACATTACTCTAGCAGGGGCCTGGGAGTATCCAGTATAGTAAAAACTGCAAATCCATTTCCCTTAAAGGTCGCATCCTCACAGCTGTTATCAAAAATCTCTTTGACTGTAATTCTCACAACTGATCTCAAGTTAGACATGAGGAATTGAAGAATTGATCAATTAAGTAAAATTTTGAAATGTAAATAAAATTTACACTTTTTTTCTGAGTTACTTCTTGGTAGAAGAGGTACCTCTCTTATGGTCAGAAGGAGAAAGCAGTAATAAAAAGATTAAAACACTTTTTTTGTGAAATGATGTTGTTAGCAGCCAAAAACTACAAGTGAAATGGAGAGGAGAGTCATTTCTTTCCCATCCTGTCCATTTGAGTACAGTCTGAAAGCCCAGTTGGAAGTATTCAAACAATAACATGCATAGCAATTAAATTGTTTCCTTGGGTGGCTTCAAAACGAAGGAAATTAAAAACATAAAATTACATTAACACCTCACTGAACACCAAGCTTCTCTGCAGAGATGCCCTCGAACAGAGCGAGGCTGAAGGAAATGATATTTCTTACAAACTTTTGAAGCCCTATCCACCTACAGTTAAGGTATGAGAGATGCAAATTCTCTCATTGGGAATTCTCAATGGTCTTCAGCAGAAGTATAGAGGTATGGAAATATATGAGTATTTTTGCATCATTTCTAAAATCCTATTCAACTTATATAATATAAACAGCTCAATCTGCAGCTGGAATTAGTGCATTTGTTGGCAGGTTGTGCTTTTTTCCTGTCCCTACACCTTCATGTGTGCCTTTATGCCAGGTCCTTCTGGACCTGCAGCACCTGCTGATGTACCCAAGCCAGATTCAGATTTGTTGATTTGTGTATCCTGAGCAGTGGTGCTAAAGCAGCATGAATCTCATCCCTATTGCAAAATTCACCTTAAGTCTGGGTACATCTGCAGAAGAATCATCTGATGACAGACTCTACTGCTCAGAGCTGTCTGTGATTAAAAATTACTCTTTTATATGTTGTAATACTCCTTTTAATAGGGAAAGTGTTTATTGTATGCACATGTAATAAAACCCAAAGGAGTAGGATAGGGCCCAGAACCTCTGACACAGCCACCTCAGGTTTTGTTTTACTTGTTTCTTTAATCACACATTCAGATAAATATGCTGTATTAGGGTTATGCTTCTGGAGTTTCTTAAAAAAACTTCAGAGGTTCCTACCCCACTTACCCTGACCTCTGCCACAGGTTAATGCCACCAAAGGTGAGGGAAGAGCATAGGCAGCTTGGTCACTTGTCAGTTGTCTCATTCGCAGCCAGGATGTCAGTGTAAGATGAAATAAAAGGTGGTTTTAATAGTGGTCAAGCTGAACAGCTGCTGAGAAGTAGATGCCATGCTTGGCAACTTCAGGCAGAAAGATTGCAGAGACCTAGCAAGCAGGCACCTTTTAATTCATCTCATCAGGAATCAGATATTTGTGGGTCATAGTCCCCTATCTGAAGAAGCAACAGGGAATGCAAACCCCATACTATGCTGCAACCTCTCTCTGTGTTAGTTAGTCCCATCACAGGGATGGCTGCCTTCTGTGACCGCAAGGTTTCATCGGAAGTGCTGTCACAAGAGCTTCTGATGAAGTCACAGTGGGTGAGGACATGGTACATAACCTGTTGTTCCTGTTGCCTTATTTTCTCCTATTAAGCAAAGTTCTCTCCTAAGCTTGATGTCAGAAGCTGTCCTGAGGTCAAAGAGCATTCTGCTGAGCTGCTGTTCTCTCTTCTGGCAACCGGCTAGTGCTACCCGCTTCTGCTTCTTCCATTTGTATTTGCAGAGAGTATATTTTCTTTGTGCAGCTTCCAATTGTACAGATACTGGAAATGTAGTTAGGAGAATCATTTAGAGCAAATGCAGAGTTTACTGGAGTCATAGTGTCAGAGAGCCTTAGCTCTGACTCAGCCTGAAGTAAAAACACATCAGCCCACATCTGCTACAAACATTTTCTATCTTTTGTTGTGCACCAGCAATGATAGTCTAAAAGTAGAATATCAAACTTTCTGGATGACCTTATGGTTCCTAGAAAAGTCATCCCTGAACATCTCAGGTTCACAGCTTGTGATGAAAGAGGTACAGCCAGGAGATGAGTCACATTAAAAAAGCCTAGTGCCATTAGCTACTATAAGTTTCTGTTAAATACTCACAAATAGGGAACCTAAAGGTATCCTAGACACAGCTTCCCATGACACATTGTCCTGAATGTAATAGCCAAGCCAGAATGCCAGAGCTGCAGTGTTGGGAATTCCGTAGTAGCTGAGTGTGAAATACACGCTAAAGAAATCAACATGGATATAAGCAGTGCCAATGGAAACACTCTGAGATTCTCCAATTAATGTGACTCACAACTATTTTTCAGGCTGATCAAACTATATTATTTCATGGTGCCTACCATGTACAAGAAATGCCTTGAAAAACCTACCATGAAAGTTAAAACTGCAGCCCCAACAACAGTATACTGTCTTGTTTCCAACATCTTTCACTTGTAAAGCATTCATTTGGAAACACTGTGACGTGTGTTTTGATACCTATTAAATTTGGTAAACGTGATGACAATAAGGCATGTCAGATATTTTTTGAAGAACCTTTGGTAATGTATTTCAAAAACAGCATGAAAGTGATTTTTTCCCCCCACTTTGACAAGTGAATTATTTACTGCCTAGTATAGTTTTCTGAATAGCTGAGGTTTCTATCAATGATCTGAATTTAGAGTCAGGCAAGGGAAGCCATCTCACTAACCCTGCATCCAACCCCATTCCCAAGGCAGTTTGACTGTATCTACAGCACTTTCTGCTGTACTGCAAATGTCAAACAGAAGGCATAATGGATTTAATATTAGTGCTGGCCAAGGTGTTGAGGGAGCTGTTAATAATGTCACTCCAGTTATTGATCTGAAGCCTTTAGAAATCAAAGAAAAGTGAGCAATCCCCAACTGGGGAAAGTCACAACAGTGACTGGGTTTTATTGCCAATATATTTCTACATATATAGTGCTGACTTTCTGGAATTATGTGATAATCATTAATCTTGGAGAGATATTTGGAATCATTACATGGTGAGATAATATCAGGGTGACCTGTATACATGCTTATGTTAAACTTCCTTTCATTCCAGCTTTAAAAGATACAGTAGTGATGGCAGCAACATTGGTGCAAATATTCAAATGAAATGAACTTTTACTTATTCTGAGACCATTTACTGGTGATTCTGAGATGTCTGTATTTGATTCTTCCTAATATTGTCATCTCTGTCTATTAACCCAGGAGGTATGTAGCTGCTATTGCAAGAGGCTAAGTTTTATCCTAGTGATAATAATCATCATAGAATAGTAGAATTATAGAATGATTTGGGCTGGAAGGGACCTCTGGTCCAACCCCCTTGTAATAAGCAGGGACACCCTCACCTAGATCAAGTTTCTCAGAGCCTCGTCAAGCCTCATCTTGGAGGTGAGGCTCAGCTGCCTCTGTTTACTGTGGAGCTAAATTTGGCTTGAAGTTCATCTGGATTGCTTTGCCATAGTTAATCCTGAAGGATTAACTTTTATTGTTTTCTTTCTAGAAATAGAAACTGTTTCTAAGAATAAGTTCATGTTTTCTTCCTTCAACCAAGTTTTTCAGTCTTATGGCAGTCTATACTGTCATCTTACTTCTGTCATCTTTAGTCACTAATTAATAAAAGTGAAATGTACAAATTTTCTTGAACATATATCAAATAGTTATATAGTTCCTTTCCATGTATAATGAAGGTAAATAAAGATAAATTGAGTAGATGACTTGCAACAGCTATGTGCTGGATCAAATACAAAGTATGTCTCTACCACAGCTGTGTCATTAAGTAGGTCCATTATGGAGGGATATATACACCCATAAGTGGCCAAAGCCAGTGTATGTTTCTAAGCGTGTATGTGTGTGTTTATACATATATATATATATAAGTATGTATCAGCACACAAGACATAGATGGTAAGTTGTGAAAATAAGTATTGCATGTGTATTTATTTTATGGAAAAAATCAGGCATTCCAAATCAGTATGAGGAAAAGTTACCCTTGCTTTCGTTTCATCCCCATGTACTGTGATAAACACATGCATAAACATAATTGATTTTTATGTACAAATTCTATTGACTCTTCCATGACTACTGGGTGACCATCCAGTAAAAGCCCTGTGGCACTCTGGGCAGGTCAGTATTCACTGTGGTCCTGTAAGTTCTTTGGAAACAGACAAGGAGAAACTAAAAATATGGCTGGAGTGGGTCTTCTACAGTACTCCCTCCCTCCTTACTAAAAAGAAAGACACAGGTGAAGTAGGCTGGAGAAATCTCTGCTTGCTTCTATTGATTTCCCCAAGTACTTTCTTCAGATCTCTTTGATCTGGGCTCTGAGGTCAAGATTTTTGCTTCATTGATCACATCTGTAGCAGTTCTAGTCAGGTGTGTTCCTGTGTCAGATAAAGGGCTTTGAGAAAGAAGGACTAACTTGTCTTCCTACATATTCTGAGTCTTACCTGGGATTGTTCTCAATCATACAGCTTAATCTGGAACATCCACAACAACTGTTTCCAACTTCTCACAGGACATAATTTCATACAG